>NW_026895427.1:0-15844 GCF_033153095.1 Gastrolobium bilobum
ATATAGCATGGGATTTAGAGAAGGGGGAATATAAAGAAAACAAAATACGACGATACGGGATGGTAACCCCAATTCCACGTACGCCCTCGGCATATATAAGCCTATGGGTATCATCCAAGGTGTGTTCACAGAAACCACAACCATGATGCCCAAACCAACCAAAACGCCAAAGACATTCCTAGTGTGCTCCTACCCGGATCACACACCATGACCGCAGTCAACTGGAACTCCCTCCTGGAGACCTATCCAGCGGAAGTCCGAAAATGCTCAGTACCAAGAGGTTACCTTAATTTGCGTTTCCACAAGCTCCGCAGCAGCTTATCCCTCAACTCGGTACACAGCGGAATGCCTACACAGAGGACATTCCCAATCACTCTCAGTTCAACCCATACACGTTAATTTATAATTACACATGTAATGAACCAATTTCTTACCTCAATCCACTTGGTCCCGGACCAAGGGCAATTCACTGATTCAAGATTCGGGATTCAGGTCGACGTACGGCAACCTATACAATAACGTACATCCATCAGTACTCGTCAAATAGTATCAAAACGCAAAAACACAAAAATCCTCCCCATCCTCCCTTGATGGTTCGGCCATTGTAGTGTAAATGTGAGATTTATTTTTCTAAATTTTCTTTCTCATTTTGTTACGTCTCATTAGGTTGTCAATAGGCCGGTTCAAGTGCCGGAGGTTGTTTAGAGGCTAGTTCAATCGTCGTTTTTCCGTTTTTCGACATTTACGCATCGTTTTGCGAAATATTTCATTCTGGGCTCATTTAGGTCTCTAACACAATTCATTTTTCTCCATTGATTCAAACACTCTCCAAGCACAACACAACCCATCTAAGCACCATATAACTACACAAATCATTATCCAATTCATTTTTCAACATCAATTCCTCAATCTTTCCTCAAAGAATCGAATTTTAACCTATGGCATTCCAAGGAATTTCCATACAACTTTAATCATTCCAACCTTCATACAACCTATTATATCATCATACCATCATGCCACAATTCATCAAACAAGTCTCAACACCAAAATTCACAAGTCCAAAATCATGATCATCAAATTTTTCTAAGTTAAATTCATCAATTTTCACCAATAAATTTCATCGCATTTCTAGCTCTAATACATCATTCTAACACATTATCATCTAATACACATTTTCAAATTGAGCTCTCTAACACAACACATCATCAAATCAAGCTTTAGGTTTCCAAAAATTCAATCACAATTAAACCATGTAAATGGGATGGAAACATACTCACAACAAAGGCTAGAAGCTAACCCAAGACTCCTCCAAGCAATGGAAGATCAAAAAGCTCCATGGACAACCATTTTTTCTCCAAAATTTCGTGGCTGTAAATGGCCAATATCTCCCCAAATACACGGTTTCAAGGCTCAAGAGTGGTACCAATGTGTTTAGAAGGTTGTTTCCAACAAATTTCAACACAAAAATCACTTGATTTGGTTAAGAAATGATCAAGTTATGGTGAAAAGAAAATTTGAATGCAAATGGGGTTTTTGGGGGAGGGGGCTGCGGGTTTCATGAAGAAGAAGGGAGGAAAGTGATGCATGAATAGTGCCAAGCACATGTGGCTTAAGTCACTTAAGTGGGGTGGGTCCCACCGCCACCTCACGCGATTTAAAACTAATCCGAATTTTCCTCCGATTCCACTAAACGTCCGTAAATTCACAACCTATTTAGAAACTCAAATTTTTAACATTAACTATTCCCCTTTAATTAGGCTTGATCAGATGAATTAAGAGTCCTCCATTCGTTCGGAGAAAACACTGTTTTAAGCTATTACGCGCGCCATTGGCACGCTTCCCCAAACTGTCTTAATTTCATCGAATATTATAAGAAATCATATTTCCTAACTCATTAGACCATTTTTAACTCATATTTGAAACCTAGAGCTCAAAATTCAACTGGCACGTTTTACGGTGCAATCGTAACGCGATATTTTTACCCGCGAAAACACTATTCACTGATTTTTCTGAAACTTGCCCATCCACTCAATTTTTCGTTCTGAACCCATTTCCAGGGTTATTTTTACCATATGAGACCTTCTACTCAATTTTTATCTTCCTAGGGTTGCGTGTTGGCTAATTACCGTTTTGCCCTTTCTTTGTATTTTGGCCAAATCTTTAGGATTTTCACTAATCCATCACTTGATTGCTCACTTAATATTTTAATTACTTGATTTAAAATCGTGAGGTGTTATACTCACCCCAACTTTTTAGAATTTTGTCCGCAAAATTAATTCATACCTGTCCGCTAACTCAGGATATAGCCGGAGAATCTCCTCCTCCCGCTCCCAAGTAGCCTCCTCAGGTGTACGTCCTTCCCATTGAATTTTCAGCATCGGAATCACTTTGCTTCTAAGCTTCTTTTCACTGCGGTCAAGGACCTCAACAGGGCCTATAGGAACTTTCAAATTCTCTCTGATTTCAATATCGTCCGGTATCACCACATGCGATTCATCCGGAATATAACGCCGCAGCTGTGATACATGAAAAACATCGTGTAGATTTGACAACTGTGGGGCAAGGCAAGCTGATAGGCCACTGGTCCTACTCTTTTCATTATTTGATATGGCCCAATAAAACGAGGACTCAGCTTCCTCACTCCCAATGCACGTCCAACACCGGTAACTGGAGATAACCGCACAAAAACATGACTGCCTTCTTCAAATTCCAGCGGTCTATGTCTATTATCATAATAACTTTTCTGCCGATTCTGTGCCTGTTTAAGTTTTTTCCTGATCATTTCAATCTGTGCCGTGGTTTCTTGCACAAAGTCCGGCCCAAACCTCTCTTTATCACCTACCTCTGTCCAACAAGTAGGAGTACGACATCTACGCCCATACAAAGCCTCATAAGGTGCCATGCCCAGACTGGAGTGAAAACTATTATTATAAGAGAATTCCACCAGTGGTAAATATCTGTCCCAAGAAGTGCCCTGTTCCAGCGTGCAAGCTCTCAACATATCCTCAAGTGTCTGTATGGTCCTCTCAGTCTGACCATCAGTCTGCGGGTGATACGCAGTGCTCAGCCGAAGCTGAGTGCCAAAAGCCTGCTGCAAGGCTCCCCAAAATCGAGAAGTAAATTTCGGGTCCCGGTCACTAACAATGCTAACCGGTATTCCATGGAGCCTTACAATCTCCTTCACATATAGTCTTGCTAATTTCTCCGTAGAGAAGTCCACTCGCACTGGAAGAAAATGTGCAGACTTCGTAAGTCTGTCCACTATAACCCAAATCGAATCATGACCAGCCTGAGTCCGAGGCAAACCAACAACAAAATCCATAGAGATGCTCTCCCATTTCCACTCTGGTATGTCTAATGGCTGAAGTAACCCTGCCGGTTTCTGATGTTCTATTTTAACCTTCTGACAAATCAAGCACTTTGACACATATTCAGCCACATCTTTCTTCATCCCAGGCCACCAGAACTTAACTTTCAGATCTTGATACATTTTTGTGGCACCCGGGTGTACAGCAAACTGACCCTTATGGGCCTCAACCATTACCTCTGCTGCTAACTCCTTGGGCACTACAATTCTGCCCTGATACAATAGCAACCCCTGCTCATTCACAGATATTCCACTCTGCCCTTTCAAATATTTGACACTGTCGTTACGTATCTGTGTTTCTTTAATCTTCTCATATAATTTATTTTCCACCCGACAGCTCTCATGCAACCCATCTGTAACCCGTGTAGTCCAGAATTCATCCACACTACCAATAAAGACATCTGTCAGTTTCAAGTCACGGAATTGCTCAATTACTTCATTATCCCACAACATCAAGTGGGATACACTGACAGACTTCCTACTCAATGCATCTGCTACCACATTAGCCTTACCCGGATGGTATTTTAACTCAAAATCATAATCTTTTAGAAATTCAACCCACCTCCGTTGTCTCATGTTCAGCTCTTTCTGATCAAACAAATACTTTAGACTCTTGTGATCACTGAACACAGCAAATTTCATCCCATACAGAAAATGCCTCCAAATTTTCAAGGCAAATACTATAGCAGCAAGCTCCAAATCGTGTGTCGGATAATTCTCTTCATGAGGCCTCAACTGCCTCGAAGCATAAGCAACGACTCTCCTTTCTTGCATCAACACACACCCCAAACCTTTCTTGGAAGCATCACAATATAATTCAAACTCACCTTCCGGATCGGGGAGGGTCAACACAGGAGCAGTAGTCAATTTCTCTTTAAGGCTCAGAAAACAACTCTCACATTCCTGAGTCCACACAAAAGGAGTATCCTTTCGTGTCAATCGGGTCAATGGCAGTACCATTGTAGAAAACCCCTCAATAAACCTCCGATAATATCCAGCAAGACCCAGAAAGCTGCGGATTTCAGTAACAGTTTTTGGTCGTTCCCAGTACATAACAGCATCAATTTTATTTGGGTCAACAGCAACACCCCTCTCAGAAATAACATGACCCAGAAACTGTATCTCCGATAACCAGAATTCACACTTTGACGGCTTCGCATACAACTTTTTATCCTTTAACACCTGTAACACAGTCCTCAAATGCTCACTATGCTCCTCTCTGCTCTTAGAGTATATCAAGATGTCGTCGATAAACACGATCACAAACTGATCCAAATACGGTTTAAAGATACGATTCATGTAGTCCATGAACACTGCCGGGGCATTTGTAAGCCCAAAAGGAATCACCTGATACTCGTAGTGTCCATATCTAGAGCGAAAAGCCGTTTTAGGCACATCCTCCGGCCTAATCCGAATCTGATGGTATCCGGACCGGAGATCAATCTTTGAAAATACGCAGGCACCCCTCAACTGATCCAACAAGTCATCAATACGCGGCAATGGGTACCTGTTCTTAACCGTAACTTTATTCAATTTCCGGTAATCAGTACACAGTCGCATGCTTCCATCCTTCTTTTTCACAAAGATCACCGGTGCTCCCCACGGGGACACACTCGGCCTAATAAAATCCTTTGCAGACAATTCCTCTATATGTTTCTTCAACTCAGCTAACTCAAGTGGCGCCATCCGGTATGGAGCCAATGAAATAGGCCCCACACCGGGCAACAATTCAATAGAAAATTCAATCTCTCTCTCAGGTGGAAATTCCGGTATCTCATCAGGGAATACATCCGCAAACTCATTAACCACCGGAATCGTAGAAATTTCAATCTCCTTGCCACCCACTAGACCACCCAAGAAAATATAACCCTGATCCCCAGCCTTCAAGGCTTTAATAGCATTACACATAGATAAAAAGGGAGACGGAGTAACCGAGGGCTTCTCATGAGACAATATCAACCTCTTGCCACAGCAATCAATCATTGCACAGTTTTGAGATAACCAATCCATACCCAATATCAAATTAACAGAGGCCAGGGGCAATATAATTAAGTCAATAGTGTAACCCCTGCCTTCGTAGACAAACCCGACCTCTTTGCAAATGAAGGAGGAATCACTAACCTCTCCTGTAGCCGTCGTAATACGCATAGGGGGAATCATCCGTGATACTTTTAATCCCAACCCCTTAGCCACATATTCAGCCACGAACGAGTGCGTAGCTCCAGAATCAAATAAAACAGATAAATCAATATTAGAAATGAAAATTGTACCTTTTACCAAATTCGGCGCCTTCGCCGTCTGCTGTGCATTAGTAGTATAAACACGCCCAACTGTAGGTGCAGATGGCAAGGTCTGCAGATTCGCAGCCTGCCCAGTATTGCTCTGACAATTGTTGGCATAATGCCCAACCTTTCCACATCTGAAACAAGTCACCTGATTAACAGTACAAGGCCCTTGATGAAACCTCTTACACTTATCACAACGGGGAGCAGAATTTCTGTCATTATTCCCACTTCTCTGACCACCACCCCTTTTAAACTGACCTGGGGGCTGTCTTACTTGCAACCCCCTTCCTCTATTATTGTTTTGATGGTAGCCACCTCTGTTATTATTGCCGGGAGGAGCAGATGTCCTCGAAGAACCAGATTTTGGATATCTATTATAAACACTTTCAACCCGTTTACACTGAGTCACCAGATCTGCAAAGTTCCTCACAGCAGTATTAGACATTCTCTTTGCAATTTTCTCATTCAAACCCCTCTGAAATTTAGCAGAAAGAAACTCAGGGGTAGGCATCACACCCCCATAATTGGCAAATTTCACCAAATCATTAAACCTTGCCACATAGGCATCAATAGTCATGGTACCCTGTACCAACTTTTCAAATTCACCCTGTTTAGCCTCCCGAACATCCCGGGGAAAATATTCCTCATGAAACAACCTCTCAAATAAAGCCCATGTAATCTGTTCCCCTTGAATAATGAAAGGCTGAGATGCAGTGTACCACCACTCGTGGGCATCTCCCTCTAGCATATAAACAGAATACAACAGCCTCTGGGGATCCTGACACTCCATAACCTGAAAGATTTTATCCATACCCCTCAACCAAGTAGTCACTACCTTCGGGTCCCTTGACCCCTGAAATGATGGCGGCTTGTGCTTTCTAAAAGAGATGAGCCTCTGCTCATTAGTACCTGCAAACACTTGCCCAGCAATCCCAGCAGACTGAGCAACCACAGAAGGATCCACAGAAGGATCTGGAACATAGGTGGGATCAGTAGTGTGATGACTAGCCTCTGTCGAATGATGACTAGCCCCACTCCCCTCATGCTGAGGAGTAACAGATGGCGTACGGGTAGCAGTATCCGTAGCCGTATATGGAGGAGAATCATCCCTCCTGTGCCGAGCCCTGTCCTCCCTCATCTCATTCATGAAGGCATGCATCATATCCTGATTATTTTTCATCAGGGTCTCGGTCATAGTTCTATTGGCAGCAGTCTCTTCCTGCAGAGCATTCAGAACTGCAGTAATAGGATCTGGTGCTACTAAATGACCTGCACCTCTAGCTCCACGGCCACCCCGTGCCCTGCTCATGATATCTGTACATGTAACACAAAGGAATGAGCTGATCAGACCCACACTGAGGAATCACATATACATTAATCATAAATAGTTCACAGATAGCTATGCAACACAAGATACAGTAATACATTATCAGAGTTCCCTCACAAACTGCTCTGATACCATAAAATGTAACAGCCCGTTACGTACCGGTATTGTTAACATTAATTATGATATTAAGCGCAGTTACAATCACAGCAGTTCATTTATGAAACGCGAATAAATTTTTTCCGATTATTACGCGAGCATTTAAAACATAAAAAGGCGTAATAATTAAAAGCTGTGACCGTAACCATAAACTCTTGCGGAAGACTTATTTAAACTATTTTTATCACTTACGTTACTTATTATAAGTTACTAAGGAGTTCCCATAAACTCACTTAGCCAATTTCCAACTTTACGTTTTACACCAATTCGAATATGTTACACTCTAAGTTTTTCTGCGACCAAACAGATCGCAACCAACCCTACTTCTCAGATTATATCTTTGTGTTACTTAATTCCCTTTTTAACAAGCTAAAATACGCTCAATTCGGAGCTCATTTGCTCCGGTTATCGCCGTTTGAAGTTGGATAAGCAATTAGCCCAAACAACCCCAAAAACAGCCCAAACCACTCACTTTGCCCGAATTACTGCACTCAATCGACTCAACCATTTGCTCTCAAATTTTTATCCTACAAACTAGACATCTCAAACTTCATTTTGACATATCACACGCTTAATTTGACGGAGAAACGAAGCGGGAATTAATTTCCCAAATCCGGTCCAGAATCTGCCTCAGGTGCAGGGGCACATGGGCAGTCCGTGTTTCTCTATTTATTTCAGGCCGAAGATCAACCCAGAATTTCCTCAAATTTTGACACAAGGTAGAGGACATCTCAACCTTCAAAATGACGTATGGCACGTCCCTAGGGGACCTCTATAGAGGGAGATATGCTCTTCCGAAGTTCGCCTAAAATCTGCCAATTCTACAGAAAATTCGCCAGAGTTTCCTTTGTTTTTCCAATAATCCCAAATTTGTAAAAGATCATTTAAAACCTCAATGTACCTAATAAACACATGATAATACAGTAATAATCCAATGGGTGGCACACACAAGGACCAACAACGCCTTGGGGCACTTACAACCCAATCCAGTTTATAGTTATTAAACATAGAGTCCATATTAATCATTCTTAAGTAGTTGCAATCACTAACACATTTTTCATGCATATTTCCATCATACATATTATCATAACCTAAAATAGGCCTAAGGCCCTTCCATCATAATTAGACATGCATCAATACTATTACAATATGGCTTTACAAATTACAACTTGAAACTAAAACTTCAAATTACATTCTTCTAAAATTTCGACTTAATTAAAAGACAACATAACCAAATACATCACTACTAGACTTAGGCAAAATGGCATGAACAAGATGCTAATGAAGCTACTAATAAATACAAATGACATGTTCATGCCCTAAGTCTAGCCTAGGCCACACGGCCAACAAAATGCAAAATAAGAAGCGCTCCACCGCTCACTCTGCGGGCCTCTTGCCCGAGGCTCCTGCTCCACTGCTACCTCCTGAAATAAATGCCCCGAGACGGGGTGAGATATACGAATATATCTCAGTAACCAAGAGGTTCTGGAGAAAACTCCACCCAATGGTTCACTTCGATGCATATCAATAGAATACAACAACCACTTTGAAAACGGGATATAGCATGGGATTTAGAGAAGGGGGAATATAAAGAAAACAAAATACGACGATACGGGATGGTAACCCCAATTCCACGTACGCCCTCGGCATATATAAGCCTATGGGTATCATCCAAGGTGTGTTCACAGAAACCACAACCATGATGCCCAAACCAACCAAAACGCCAAAGACATTCCTAGTGTGCTCCTACCCGGATCACACACCATGACCGCAGTCAACTGGAACTCCCTCCTGGAGACCTATCCAGCGGAAGTCCGAAAATGCCCGAAGGCTAATAAAACTGTCTACTGGCCAGAGACTCGGTACATAAGTACCCATAGCAATAATGCATGCATGCTCATGTGTTCTATACTATTCATACACACTTCCTACCGTTGCCATCAACTGGCAAGGTGGAACAGAAAAGGGGAACAAGCCCCAGTACCAAGAGGTTACCTTAATTTGCGTTTCCACAAGCTCCGCAGCAGCTTATCCCTCAACTCGGTACACAGCGGAATGCCTACACAGAGGACATTCCCAATCACTCTCAGTTCAACCCATACACGTTAATTTATAATTACACATGTAATGAACCAATTTCTTACCTCAATCCACTTGGTCCCGGACCAAGGGCAATTCACTGATTCAAGATTCGGGATTCAGGTCGACGTACGGCAACCTATACAATAACGTACATCCATCAGTACTCGTCAAATAGTATCAAAACGCAAAAACACAAAAATCCTCCCCATCCTCCCTTGATGGTTCGGCCATTGTAGTGTAAATGTGAGATTTATTTTTCTAAATTTTCTTTCTCATTTTGTTACGTCTCATTAGGTTGTCAATAGGCCGGTTCAAGTGCCGGTTCGTCATTTTCGCGTCGAATTACATCAAAACGCGAAAATCGCCAAATCACCCCTTTTCCCCTTGGAGGTTCGGCCATGTAGGTGTAAATTTGAGATTTATTTTCCTAAATTTTCTTTCTCATTTTATAACACTCCCTTAGGTTGTTTAGAGGCTAGTTCAATCGTCGTTTTTCCGTTTTTCGACATTTACGCATCGTTTTGCGAAATATTTCATTCTGGGCTCATTTAGGTCTCTAACACAATTCATTTTTCTCCATTGATTCAAACACTCTCCAAGCACAACACAACCCATCTAAGCACCATATAACTACACAAATCATTATCCAATTCATTTTTCAACATCAATTCCTCAATCTTTCCTCAAAGAATCGAATTTTAACCTATGGCATTCCAAGGAATTTCCATACAACTTTAATCATTCCAACCTTCATACAACCTATTATATCATCATACCATCATGCCACAATTCATCAAACAAGTCTCAACACCAAAATTCACAAGTCCAAAATCATGATCATCAAATTTTTCTAAGTTAAATTCATCAATTTTCACCAATAAATTTCATCGCATTTCTAGCTCTAATACATCATTCTAACACATTATCATCTAATACACATTTTCAAATTGAGCTCTCTAACACAACACATCATCAAATCAAGCTTTAGGTTTCCAAAAATTCAATCACAATTAAACCATGTAAATGGGATGGAAACATACTCACAACAAAGGCTAGAAGCTAACCCAAGACTCCTCCAAGCAATGGAAGATCAAAAAGCTCCATGGACAACCATTTTTTCTCCAAAATTTCGTGGCTGTAAATGGCCAATATCTCCCCAAATACACGGTTTCAAGGCTCAAGAGTGGTACCAATGTGTTTAGAAGGTTGTTTCCAACAAATTTCAACACAAAAATCACTTGATTTGGTTAAGAAATGATCAAGTTATGGTGAAAAGAAAATTTGAATGCAAATGGGGTTTTTGGGGGAGGGGGCTGCGGGTTTCATGAAGAAGAAGGGAGGAAAGTGATGCATGAATAGTGCCAAGCACATGTGGCTTAAGTCACTTAAGTGGGGTGGGTCCCACCGCCACCTCACGCGATTTAAAACTAATCCGAATTTTCCTCCGATTCCACTAAACGTCCGTAAATTCACAACCTATTTAGAAACTCAAATTTTTAACATTAACTATTCCCCTTTAATTAGGCTTGATCAGATGAATTAAGAGTCCTCCATTCGTTCGGAGAAAACACTGTTTTAAGCTATTACGCGCGCCATTGGCACGCTTCCCCAAACTGTCTTAATTTCATCGAATATTATAAGAAATCATATTTCCTAACTCATTAGACCATTTTTAACTCATATTTGAAACCTAGAGCTCAAAATTCAACTGGCACGTTTTACGGTGCAATCGTAACGCGATATTTTTACCCGCGAAAACACTATTCACTGATTTTTCTGAAACTTGCCCATCCACTCAATTTTTCGTTCTGAACCCATTTCCAGGGTTATTTTTACCATATGAGACCTTCTACTCAATTTTTATCTTCCTAGGGTTGCGTGTTGGCTAATTACCGTTTTGCCCTTTCTTTGTATTTTGGCCAAATCTTTAGGATTTTCACTAATCCATCACTTGATTGCTCACTTAATATTTTAATTACTTGATTTAAAATCGTGAGGTGTTATACTTTCTAAATAATTTTTTTAAGATCCGAAACTGTTCTATAATTTAATTCTTTCATTGAGTAGTTAATAATAATAATTTATTCCCCCCTCCTCTCCTTCTACGGTAGTATAGTATAGGATATAGAATCAGATATATTAATTAGCATTTTAATTAACATTTATTTATTTAGAATTAAGAAATCCCTCCCTCCTCGATGTATGTAAGTGACAAAACAAAGATAGATTGGATATTTGGATTGGATTGGGCCCAAAACAAAACAAAACAAAGATGATGCTGCTGAAAATAACACCCGACCCAAGTCCATCCATTGCATTGCTTTTACTAAGTGTAGTGTAGTGTCTGATTGTCAAGTCAAGTGTGGCCCTCTCCAATGCAAATCAATGTAATGTGCTTTGGACACTTGACCACGCGCGCGCTTTTTAGCAGGTAATCTATAATAATTTGATTTCAGCGCAAATATTATAATTTAAAGTTTTATTATAATTAATTAAAGATGGATTGGATTGGGCCAAAACAAAACTGATCAAATAACCAACCATTGCTCTTAGTCTCTCTCACCTCTCAATGCATAATCCGAAACATGCAGATGCAGTCTCATCTCAGATCACAAATTTACAATTTACAATTTTCAAAGATCTTTCATCTAAAATTGGGCGGGATTTAATTTAATAACACTCACTCATTCCTCTCTTTCTTCTCTCTCTCTCTCTCTCTCTCTTCTCCACCAAAGAAAAACCCTAAGCCTAGCCCCCTTCTCTTCTCTTCTCTTCTCTTCAATCAAGCTCAGCTCAACTCACAATAACAATACTGTTGAAGATCTTGTTCAACAAGATAAGCTACCAACTACAAGCAGCTCCTCAACTCACAGGAAAGGAACTTTCTTTCGCCTTTGCTTTTATTTCATTTCATTTCATTTCGTTGGTTCTACCATTTATTTTAAGTGTGTTATTGCATTTTTTTTTTCTTTTTTCTTTTTGTTTCAGCGACCATAAAACATGTATTTTTATTTGTATTTGTAGCTCAGCTTAAAAAAGACACTGAACAGAGGCATTTCTCCTCTTGATGGCACCCGACTCTGAGCCTCTTGAGTTGAGATTCTTCTCAAAAATCTTCCTTTACTTGCTGCTGAGGATAAGGTAACTTCCGATACCATACCATACCATACCTTTATTTTTTCTTAAATCCTCATTATTAATATTGTACGTCATGTATTTGTTTGTGCTCTATAGTCTATGGTTTATTCATTGTATCTGTATTGTTACTTTTGTTTGTAGTGATAAGTTTTTTTATAACTGAATGAATCTTAGAAGCTCAGTTTCAGTTCACTCAGTATTATTACTTTGCCTCTGCTTTTAAAAAGTATATAAGAGGAGCTTAATAGTTGTTTAAGTTTAGTGTGTGATTAATTTAAAGAGAAGAAAATAAATAAAAAAATGGATTTGAAAAATTTCTTAATAAGATTGAAGTTTAATTGCGCTGTTTGTGTTACTTTATTTAGGGAATAGGAGAGATGCTAGACTACTGTTCTGTTGATCGAAGATCAGAGTCAGATCCTCAGAGCACCTAATGTTGTGATTTGACAAGAGAGCTTTATTGGTTATTAATTGCGCACTTCTTTTTTTTTTTGCTTCCTTGCTTCTCTCCTGAGCTCATACCTTTCTCTCTCTCTCTCTCTACGTGTCTCTCTCTTTCACTTTCTCAAAATCTTGGCTTCTTAGGGAATTTTGAAGCTTTTTTTGTTTCCAAAAAATTATAGTGTTATTATATTAAAACTATCTAGCTGTGCTGTGTAGCACTGTATCATTCATTCACCTATTCTGTAGTCTATAATCCTTGTATCTTTTCCCCCAAAGAGAGTACTTACTACTGATATCGATGTATTCTCTTGTTTACTCGTACATATATGTTTTCATTGTTTAATTTTAATTTTCACTGGCATCTAGCTTAAACGTAAAAAATGTAATTTAATTGGGCGGGATTTAATTTAATTACACTAACTCATTCCTCTCTTTCTTCTCCCTCTCTCTCTTCTCCACCAAAGAAAAACCCTAAGTGTAACACCCTCTCTTGTAGGCCTCCAAGAGAGTTGTTTGCTAAGCGGAATTAGAGTTCTTTAATAGTATTTTAGAGACTGAAAAAATATCGCTTTTACATTACCAATTAAAACAAAAGCGGGGATCTGGTTAATTACAAAAATCAGAGTACGCAAAATTTCTTAAACTTACTGAAAATATAAATTTCCTGATAGACCTTGCTGTCTTTAAAAATTTGTATAAAATCCAGTTCAACGATTCAAAAAAATATTCTTTGCAATATGGAAACTAGACATCTGGGGCTTCACGGTCATATAAAATAATAGTGATTTGGAGTTCGGCCGCCCCTCGAAACATAACTCGCAAATTAAGGGATAAAACAGTGAAAATATCACAAATGTCCTGGCTGGAAAAATTTCATAATAAATCAAGCTTTCAGAATTTCTTTGCAAGGTTTATATATAATGAAACTAGACACCTGGGGCTACGCATGCATATAAATTATAAGAAAATCGGAGGTCCGTAGCCCCAGTACGACAACTTACAAAGTGCTCGCAAAGACTTTTCAAAACTCAGCATTTAAATAACATGTCAAAATCCTTTTCGCAAACGTTTCAACATCTGTTTTCAAAATACTTGCTGGTCATAAAATCGTAATGCAATAATAAAATCATAGTTCACAGTAATAAAAGCTTCTCAATTTCATACAGTCATCCATAAAATATCACATCAATAGCAGCATGCCCAAAACAGTAGAAGCCAACAGCAAATACCCAAGTCCTCAAAAGCTTTTACGTCCTCCTGCCATTTGGTAAAATTAGCAGCCCCAAAGGGGTGAGAGAAAATCCCAGTAGTGTGGCAACAAAACCATAATGCAACAATATTAACTAGGCACAAAATCATAAATAGTCACTTCAAACATTTAATCATTTTCATAATATATCATAACGCGTATATAACGCCCTTTTTCCTTTACGCTCATAGCACCGTCGTGCGCGTAGCATCACAGTGGGTATTCCTAATGGCTCCCATGAAGGTGAATCCCACTGTGGAACCTATGCGGACTAAAGCCAAGTGTCCCCTCTCCTGGTACCAGGCATGCCTATATGATGCATGCTCAGTCACATGTCCTCAATACAAATATATATATATTCAAGATGTCATGAATCAAGTGTACATGCCATGTTATGCAATCGCACCCAACAGAAAAATGTATTATGATGTAAAATGCATGCATATATCATATCATCCTTTCATATTCTTACCATTGGCTCATCATCATCATAACATACATAGAACAAATGTGAGCAACACATCACAATTCCATACACTAGCCAATAGTCACATTAGGTAATACCGCCTACACATACCTCAAACGTCACAATAAATTTTACCAGGCAGCAGCGTATAATTCCAAGTTTCAAGAGTTTTTCGCACCTAGTATACAGCGTAACAAAATCAGAATGCATTCCAACCATTCCTAACAAATATAATCAATTTTCCCATGCTCAAATGCCTTTGCACCTATTCGGCCATTAGAGTCCTTTTCAAAAAAAATATTCTGACTTTAATAATAATTTTCTAACGTCTAATCATTGATTAATTACCCTCAAACAGAACCGGTTTAGGCACAAAGAACGTTTTGAAGGTCCCATCATATACTTTCCATTTTCCTACTCATAAGTTGCGCAAGAATGAGGGCCTATAATCATGCCGTCTAGGTAATTAAGAAAAGAAATATAACACCTCAAAGCTTTACTAAAACAACATCGGTTTATCACATAGGAGTTCATGACAATTTATTCCAATTTGTAATTCTACAAGACTGAATGACGTGCAGGAGGGCCTAAACTCATACTGTATTTTTATTTCAAGAAAAACCTAATATATATCAGAATTTTACCAAGAGAGAATGGGCTGGTCTATGCATTAATTCGGAGCTTATTCAAAAATTCAACTTCCTCATACATAGTACACTACAAGAGCCTAATCATGCTGTTCAAATTGCATTGTTTCATGAATTCTCAAAGACATAATTCAAGTCAGAATCGGTTTCATGTACCAACCATTTAAGATGACTTATTCTAATGCATTTACTCCATATTGAGTGCGCTAAAAAAAAAGTCCAAGGATGCTGTTTTGTTATTTAATTTGTAACAGCCCAAAATTGATTACAAGGTTATCCAACGTTTATTTTTCATGCTTACCACAATGTTTTCAACAGAATTTTTCTTTTATTTTTCATTCTTCCTAATATAAACAAAACTGAACAGCAAGAACGCAAACAGTAAGAACACAGGGAAATCACTTACTGTTCCTCGCCCACAACCAAGAAATCAACTCTAAAAATGGAGAGCTTCTACTACCCAAAGCTCCACACGGTCCAACCTAGCAGCGTACAAGGAATATGAAGGCTTCCCAAAACAAAAGCTTTTTCAAACAACAAACCAGACCCCATGAGAACCGTATTTGGAATAGGAAATGATAAGAGGATACAAACACTACCTCTTTGGAATGGGGCCAGCAAAGGAAGATGGTTTCACTAAATGAACTTAAACAGAATTTTTTTTTCCTATTTCACTATCCTAG
>NW_026895428.1:0-15983 GCF_033153095.1 Gastrolobium bilobum
AATGATGCTTATGGCGGCGACCGTGGAAGAAAAATTAATGTAAAATGTGGAAGAAAATTTATTGGTGGGGTTCAAATCTAGTGTAAAAAATCTAGAATATTAAGAAATGTGGAAGAAAATTTAATGTAAAAAATCTAGAATGTGGAAGAAAATTAAGGAAAAGCAACGTAAAATAAAGTAAAGGTGATGTTCTTATTTTGATTTTTTAATGTTAATGTTTTTTTATTATAAAAGAAACAACTATTATTTTCTTACAAAAAAATACATATCAGTGCATGATTAATGGGCTGAATACGGCTACAAATTGGAATGTACGGTTTTTATTTTTAATAAATAAACAGGCCACATGCATGAGACAGGCTTTTATTTTTTGTAAACGAACCAGGCCACAGGCTAATATTATATTTGTAACAGGTAACAGGCTAAGGCATGTCTGACACGTTTAAATACAGGCTTGGCCCGTTAAGATCAAAGCTCGGCTCGGCTCGGCCCGTTAACACCCCTACTATCTGCCACATGATCTTTCTCATTTTTGGTGTTTTTTTTTCAAACGTCCTTTTATTTTTCCATTTGGATGAATTATATTTCTATCTAAGTTTTGAATTTCGATGATGCAGATTCTGCAAAGGACAGAGATATTTTCTGAATTCACTGTCCCCATCCTTTACTTTCACCTACTTGAATATAAAATAATAGAAGAATAATATGTTGTGTATTGATCTGTGTCAAGGAGTTACAATATATAGAGACCCTAATGGGCTTAAGTGTAAGGCCCAAACCTAATCCAAACCTAATCCTAATACAGTCAGAATACAGTCAGACTATTTACGGATAAGACAGAATCCAATCATATCTAATCAAATCTAATCATATCATATCTAATATTCTAACACTCCCCCTCAAGCTGGTGCGTATATATTATGAGCACCAAGCTTGTTACAAATGTATTCAACCCGAGGACCTCTAAGAGCTTTAGTGAAAACATCTGCTAGTTGATTAGATGAGTTGACAAAAGCTGTCTTGATTTCTCCTGACTGAATCTTTTCCCGAATGAAGTGACAATCAATCTCTATATGTTTGGTCCTCTCATGAAAAACAGGATTAGAGGATATATGTAGTGCAGCTTGATTATCACAGATGAGTGTCATGGGTTGTTTCTGTTCACAAAGATGAAGCTCCTGAATCAACTGCTTTAACCAGATCAACTCACAGGTAGTATTTGCCATTGCACGATACTCAGCTTCTGCACTAGAACGGGAAACAACAGGTTGTTTCTTGCTTTTCCATGAGATTAAGTTTCCTCCGAAGAAGACACAATAACTAGAAGTAGAGCGTCTGTCCGAGAGGGTGATCCTGCCCAATCGGCATCTGAGTAACCACAAACCTTTTACTGGTGCTCCTTTCCCTGTATCCGAGGATCCAACACACCGCATCCTTTGATGTATCGGAGGATCCTCACAGCAGCATCCCAATGTGAATCACAAGGGGAATCAAGGAACTGACTGGCCGTACTGACAGCGAAAGAAATATCTGGCCTAGTCACAGTAAGATAATTGAGCTTCCCAATTAGCCTCCGATAACGTCCAAGATCAGATAACGGCTCCCCCTGTCCGGGTAATAACTTGACATTAGGATCCATAGGTGTATCAACTGGTTTACTCCCCAACATACCAGTTTCTTCTAGGATATCCAAGGCATATTTCCTTTGACAGATAGAAATGCCCTGTCTTGATTGCGCCACCTCAATTCCCAAGAAGTAACGCAGCTTCCCAAGGTCCTTTGTTTGAAATGTACTAAACAAATGCTGTTTTAACTGACGAATTCCGTCTTGATCACTTCCGGTGAGAATGATGTCGTCAACATAGACTAACAAATAGATACACTTATCAGGAGATGTAATCCTATAAAACACAGAATGGTCAACTTTACTGCGGATTAAGCCAAACGCCTGAACAACAAAACTGAAACGACTGAACCATGCTCGAGGAGACTGCTTGAGACCATATAAGGATTTCCGAAGACGACACACCTTTCCAGACTCCCCCTGAGCAGCAAAAACAGGTGGTTGCTCCATGTAAACTTCTTCTTGTAAATCACCATGAAGAAAGGCATTTTTGATGTCAAGTTGAAGGAGTGGCCAGTGACGAACAACAGCAAGGGCAAGAAAGAGGCGGACTGACGCCATCTTAGCGACCGGAGAAAATGTATCGCTATAATCAAGGCCAAAGATTTGAGTAAAACCCTTGGCAACTAAACGTGCCTTGAGACGATCAATATGGCCATCAGGTCCAACTTTCACAGTAAAAACCCAGCGACAACCAACTATAGACTTCTCTGGAGGAGCAGAAACAAGGTCCTAAGTGCCATTGGAATGAAGTGCAGTCATATTCATCAAGCATTGCTTGACGCCACCCTGGATGGGAAAGTGCTTCACCTGTGGTCTTAGGAATAGCATCTGAATCAACCTGGCAAAGACAAGTGACATCTGAGATGGGATAGAATTAAAGGGTTGTTGATCAAGAAAAGTGACATCAGCGGAAACTAAGTAACGCTTAAGGTCGGGAGAATAACAACGATAACCCTTTTGAAGACGAGAATAACCAAGAAAGATACACTGAAAGGCTTTGGATGTTAACTTATCCTTATCAGGAGTGAGATCATGAACAAAACAAGTACAACCAAAGACATGTGGAGTTAGAGGATAAAGAGGAACATCTGGAAGCAATAGATTATGAGGAATGTCATTGTGGAGCACAGATGAAGGCATGCGATTGATGAGAAAACAAGAGATGAGTACAGCATCTGCCCAGAAGTGAAGGGGAACCTGCATATGAATAAGAAGGGTACGGGCAGTTTCAATGAGATGTCTGTTTTTACGTTCAGCCACCCCATTTTGTTGTGGAGTGTGAGGACAAGTAGTTTGATGTAAAGTACCTTGTGTGGCCAAGAATTTAGAAAAATCAATAGAAACATATTCCTTAGCATTATCACTACGTAGAATACGAATAGAAACACCAAATTGAGTATGGATCTCAGTAGAAAAATTTTTATAAATGGAAAATAGCTCGGAACGATTTTTCATTAAATAGGTCCAAGTGCAACGGGAAAAATCATCAATAAAGGTAACGAAATACCGAAAACCTAAGACAGACAAGGTACGACTTGGACCCCAAATATCTGAATGAACAAGAGAGAAAGGGGCATCAGCTCGTTTATTGACTCGACTGGCAAAAGAGGAGCGTGTATGCTTCCCTTGTTGACATGACACACAATCTAAAGACTGAAGACCGGACAAAAGAGGAACCATTTTCTTCAACTTTGAAAGACTTGGATGACCAAGGCGACTGTGGATAAGTTGTGGAGATTCTGTGAGAGATCAGGCTACTGAAGGACGAGGCACATCCAGATAATAAAGCCCTCGTGACTCACGACCCACTCCAATCATTTTCCCCGTACCCGGATCCTGCACAGAAACAAAATGGCTAGAGAAAGTAATGGTGCAAGTGAGGGAGTGCATCAACTTACTAATAGAAATTAAGTTATAAGGGATGCCAGGAATGTAATAGACAGATGTCAGGGCCAAGGTAGAGGTCGGACGAGCTTGTCCAATCCCACGAACTGGGGCTTTGGTTCCATCCGCAAGGGTAAAAGACGGTAAATGATCAGAATAAGTAAGAGATGTAAAGAGTTCCTTATTACCACAGAGATGATCAGTAGCACCGGAGTCAAATATCCAAGTGCCAAGTGATGTAGAATGAGAAACACAAGCAACAGGATTACCAGTATAAGGCTGAGACTGAGGAGAAGCCTTCCTGAGAGGGGTTTGGAGTGCAGCATAGTCTGAACCTGAACCAAATGATGCATTGTCTGACTGAGCTATATTTGCAACAATAGAAGGAGAGTTAACCTCCGAGAGATCAGGAGATGCTGCTGCCATTTAAAGATAAAATATAAAAGCCGTAAACGAAGGCAAACGGTATCCAATCAAGAAGAACCACGCGTCTAAGGTCAGACCCACGGAGAAACTATCACAGATCCAGAAAGGGGAGGAGAAGGCGAGCTTCTCTGTCCAAGACCGGCCGGAAAAAGCCGCCGGAATAGTGCTCACGCGCCGGCAGAAAGTGGCGCGTGAAGCCCACGCGCAGAGAAGACAGGTGGCGCGTGGGAAATGCGTTGCTGACCGGACCACCATAGACCTGGTCGCCGGGAAGAGAGGGTCCTGATCGCGTGAAGTTTGGTCGGAAAAGTCGCCGGAAAAAGTCTCCGGTTGCCTGAACAGTGATTCTGACGGCGGGCGGTGGTTTCGGTGGCCGTCGAGGGTTCCCAGAACGAAAGAGCTCTGATACCAACTTGAATATAAAATAATAGAAGAATAATATGTTGTGTATTGATCTGTGTCAAGGAGTTACAATATATAGAGACCCTAATGGGCTTAAGTGTAAGGCCCAAACCTAATCCAAACTTACGGATAAGACAGAATCCAATCATATCTAATCAAATCTAATCATATCATATCTAATATTCTAACACACCTCAACTTCATCATGCACTTTCATAACTCATAGCTATATGTTGAATTGCGAATTGGGTCAACCACATTCCGCTATGGTGGGATGATAGAAAATAATGACAAAGGAAAGAAGCTAGACGAAAATTGCTAATGAAATCAACAGCTAAATAAAATAAAGGCAATAATGGTGAATCTCATACCATTGAAAAGAAGCCTAAAGCTATTTTGTTGGTTATTACTCTAAAGTAGCAAATGCATAATTAATGTAACGAATTTATGTTAAAGTGAGGAATAACAAAGTGGCAATAGTTTTCCTAGTTTCTCATGTTGCAGAATAAATTATTCCTCTTCTGCATACCCATTAAATATACGGGACTCATTATACTAAAGAAAAAAGATGGATGAGACATTTTTATGAGTCTGTAATAGGGGAATAGTTTCTCCGGAGAAATCAATTTCCATTCAATTATATGACAACATGGTTTATTTTATCTCATTGATTGCTTGTCTTGGAGGATTACGTAAAGATTTTTTGTTCTTTCCATTATAGTTGATTATATAGTGTAGAAGTTGGGAGCAGTAGATGGATCAGGGATGGAAATTTCAGATAAGGTTTTGGTGATGCCTGTTTGCTACTGTCACAATTTTAATTAATGACAAATGATTGACTTATATGAAATTTTGGCTCGTGGACAGGCCCTATCTCGTGGGATTATATAAGTTTTTGGCTCATGCAGCCTTTTTTATTTGTAGGATTTCTTGCCTTAACTCGTGCGAGCTAGGGCCTAACAGGAAGAGATAGCCTGTTTTGATGACTCTACTTTATATGTAAATTTAGGGGTGACAATATGGGTTGAGCACGACGGCAGTGGCGGAGCCAGCATGACATGTTAGCAAGTGCCAAAAAATTCAGCTAGTGCCGAAATAGCTACGGTTCTTTGGCTACGACCAAAACGTGGCTAATTTTCAAAAAAATTGAACAGAATTCGCTACTTTTCAAATGTAGCTAAATGAACGTGGCTAAATAAGCCATTGCCAAGGCAACTGTAGGCCACAACGTGGCTCCGCCACTGCCCGGCGGGTCAACCCGCCAAAACGGGACGAGTTGGGTTGAGATTTTCAACCCACCAACCCACTTCAACCCGCCCCGCCTAGAAGTTGGTCAAAACGGGTAGACCCGTCGGGTTATATATATATATATTTTACAATTAAGTAGTATTTCATTTGTCATTAAATTTTTGTGATATCCAATTTTTTTTTTTTACATTAGTACTTCTTAGAAAAAATAAAGAATAACAATTTTATTTATGACAAATGTTATCTTTATATGGAGACGAATGAGTTCCTAAAGAATGTTTTGACAAATATTAGTATACATTTAAGATTGAGATTGAGAAAAATTAAAAGAAGTGTGAAATAAAATAAAATAAAATTAGAAAAATTAATAAAATATAATTTATTTTTAAAATTTAATTATTTATTTTTTTAATTGACGGGTTGGTCGGTTGACCCGCCAACCCACCATAAAACGGGGTGAGTTCATTTTTCCCACCCAAATTTAATGGCGGGTTAACCCGCCCTGTCCCGTTTTTGGCGGGTTGGTGGCGGGGCAGGGCGGGCCAACCAACGTTAAAAGCATGTTTATAGTACTCACATTTAATCAACAACGAAAAACCATTGTTAAAAGTAGGGGGTGTAAAAAGGCTGGATAGAGATAGGCTTTAGCTTAAATAAGTCAGACACATGTAAAATACTTTAGGCATGGCCAGATTCGTTAGCTTGTGCACGCCCAAATTATAAATTTAGCATGACGTATATTTAAAAAACAAAAGTCTTGACATAGACTTGTTAGCCTGTTTAAGCCTACAAGAGGTTCAATAATTAAAGAAAATAATTAAAATAATATAATTTTATTATTCAAAACCATTAAAATAATAATTTATTTATTTAATTTAAAATAAATAATATAAAATAGGTCGTCCTATAAGTTTATAGGCCCTCTGTGTAAAAGAAAGTCTATGAGATACTTTCTAAATAATTTTTTTAAGATCCGAAACTGTTCTATAATTTAATTCTTTCATTGAGTAGTTAATAATAATAATTTATTCCCCCCTCCTCTCCTTCTACGGTAGTATAGTATAGGATATAGAATCAGATATATTAATTAGCATTTTAATTAACATTTATTTATTTAGAATTAAGAAATCCCTCCCTCCTCGATGTATGTTAGTGACAAAACAAAGATGGATTGGATATTTGGATTGGATTGGGCCTAAAACAAAACAAAACAAAGATGATGCTGCTGAAAATAACACCCGACCCAAGTCCATTCATTGCATTGCTTTTACTCAGTGTAGTGTAGTGTCTGATTGTCAAGTCAAGTGTGACCCTCTCCAATGCAAATCAATGTAATGTGCTTTGGACACTTGACCACGCGCGCGCTTTTTAGCAGGTAATCTATAATAATTTGATTTCAGCGCAAATATTATAATTTAAAGTTTTATTATAATTAATTAAAGATGGATTGGATTGTGCCAAAACAAAACTGATCAAAATAACCAACCATTGCACTTAGTCTCTCTCACCTCTCAATGCATAATCCGAAACATGCAGATGCAGTCTCATCTCAGATCACAAATTTACAATTTACAATTCTCAAAGATTTTTCATCTAAAATTGGGCGGGATTTAATTTAATAACACTCACTCATTCCTCTCTTTCTTCTCTCTCTCTCTTTTCTCCACCAAAGAAAAACCCTAAGCCTAGCCCCTTTCTCTTCTCTTCTCTTCTCTTCAATCAAGCTCAGCTCAACTCACAATAACAATACTGTTGAAGATCTTGTTCAACAAGATAAGCTACCAACTACAAGCAGCTCCTCAACTCACAGGAAAGGAACTTTCTTTCGCCTCTGCTTTTATTTCATTTCATTTCATTTCGTTGGTTCTACCATTTATTTTAAGTGTGTTATTGCGTTTTTTTCTTTTTTCTTTTTAGGTTTCAGCGACCATAAAACAAGTATTTTTATTTGTATTTGTAGCTCAGCTTAAAAAAGACACTGAACAGAGGCATTTCTCCTCTTGATGGCACCCGACTCTGAGCCTCTTGAGTTGAGATTCTTCTCAAAAATCTTCCTTTACTTGCTGCTGAGGATAAGGTAACTTCTGATACCATACCATACCATACCTTTATTTTTTCTTAAATCCTCATTATTAATACTGTACGTCATGTATTTGTTTGTGCTCTATAGTCTATGGTTTATTCATTGTATCTATATTGTTACTTTTGTTTGTAGTGATAAGTTTTTTATAACTGAATGAATCTTAGAAGCTCAGTTTCAGTTCACTCAGTATTATTACTTTGCCTCTGCTTTTAAAAAGTATATAAGAGGAGCTTAATAGTTTTTTAAGTTTAGTGTGTGATTAATTTAAAGAGAAGAAAATAAATAAAAAAATGGATTTGAAAGATTTCTTAATAAGATTGAAGTTTAATTGCGCTGTTTGTGTTACTTTATTTAGGGAAAAGCAGAGATGCTAGACTACTGTTTTGTTGATCGAAGATCAGAGTCAGATCCTTAGAGCACCTAATGTTGTGATTTGACAAGAGAGCTTTATTGGTTATTAATTGCGCACTTCTTCTTTTTTTTTGCTTCCTTGCTTCTCTCCTGAGCTCCTACCTTTCTCTCTCTCTCTATGTGTCTCTCTCTTTCACTTTCTCAAAATCTTGGCTTCTTAGGGAATTTTGAAGCTTTTTTTGTTTCCAAAAAATGATAGTGTTATTATATTAAAACTATCTAGCTGTGCTATGTAGCACTGTATCATTCATTCACCTATTCTGTAGTCTATAATCCTTGTATCTTTTCCCCCAAAGAGAGTCCTTGCTACTGATATCAATGTATTCTCTTGTTTACTCGTACATATATGTTTTCATTGTTTAATTTTAATTTTCACTGGCATCTAGCTTAAACGTAAAAAATGTAATTTAATTGGGCGGGATTTAATTTAATTACACTCACTCATTCCTCTCTTTCTTCTCCCTCTCTCTCTTCTCCACCAAAGAAAAACCCTAAGCCCCCTCTTCTCTTCTCTTCTCACCCTTCAATCAAATCACAAAAATGGTTGGTTACCTTTTCTTTTCGTTATCTTCTATACCTTCTAAACAAACGATTCATTGAATCCGACTTGAATGAATGTTCTTCTTCAAGTTTTCTTTCTTTCAATCAAATCACAAAAATGGTGGTTACCTTTGGCCGATGCTCAGCTCAACTCACAATAACAATACTGTTGAAGATCTTGTTCAACAAGATAAGCTACCAACTACAAGCAGCAGCTCAACTCACAGGAAAGGAACTTTCTTTCGCCTCTGCTTTCATTTTATTTCATTGGTTCTTCCATTTATTTTAAGTGTGTTATTGCGTTTTTTTTCTTTCTTTTTTTTTGTTTCAGCGACCATAAAACATGTATTTCTTTTTGTATTTGTAGCTCAGCTCAAAAAAGACACTGAACAGAGGCATTTCTGAGCTAGTCCTCTTGATGGCCCCCGACACTGAGCCTCTTGAGTTGAGATTCTTCTCAATAATCTTCCTTTACTTGCTGCTGAATGCTGAGGATAAGGTAACTTCCCCTCCATACCATGCCATACCTTTATTTTTTCTTAAATCCTCATTATTAATATTGTACGTGTCATGTATGTATATTTGTTTGTGCTCTATGATGGTTCATTCTTTGTATCTGTCTGTATTATTACTTTTGTTTGTAGTGTTAAGTTTCTTATATATAACTGAATGAATCTTAGAAGCTCTGTTTCGGTTCACTCAGTATTATTACTTTTTGCCTCTGCTTTTAAAAACATGCATGTATATAAGAGGAGGTTAATTAATAGTTGTTTAAGTTTAGTGTGTGATTAATTTAAAGAGAAGAAAATAAATAAATATATGAATTTGAACAATTTCTTAATAAGATTGAAGTTTAATTGCGCTGTTTGTGTTACTTTATTTGGGGAATAGGAGAGATGCTAGACTACTGTTCTGTTGATCAGAGATCAGAGTCAGAGTCAGATCCTCAGAGCACCTAATTTGTGATTTGACAATAGAGCTTTATTTGGTTCCTTGCATCTCTCCTGAGCTTTTCCACTTCCTACCTTTCTATACGTGTCTCTCTCTTTCACCTTTCTCAAAAACTTGGCTTCTTATGGAATTTTGAATCTTTTTTCTTTCCAAAAATGATAGTGTGATATTATCAAATTATTAATAAAGATTGAAGATGAAGAATATTATTATTATTTTTTTTTAAATTCTAAACATATTAAATAGTATATCATTTTTTTTTAATTTTAAACAATTGTAGTTAAAATCCTTGCTGCTATGACTCCATTGATTATTATATTAAAACTATCTAGTTGTGCTGTGCAGCCCTGTATCATTCATTCACCTATTATGTAGTTTATAATCTCTGGTGTCATGCATAGTCTTTCGCTTTTTCCGTACAGAGAGAGTCCCTTGCTCCTGATATCGATGTATTCTTTTGTTTATAAGGATGGTAGTATGAGATTAAAGTTTATTTGGGGAATAGGAGAGAGATACTACTGTTCTGTTGATCAGAGATCAGAGCCATTAATTGCTTTTGTCAGTCCTCATTTAAACGAATGTGAAAGTTGTGATTTGACAAGAGAGTTTGCTTTTATTTTTTTGCGTCCACTCTTCTCTCTTGAGCTTTCTCGTTTCCTACCTTTCTATCTCTACGTGTCTCTCTCTTTCACCTTTCTCAAAAACTTATTGCTGCGATCTGTCCATTCTCTCTCACTTTACATTATCTTTGGACTCTCATTTCACTTCCATAGATCCATTGTCTTCAGTTCACCGAAACCGCCACCACCTACCCCATTATATTACAGATCAGAACCACTCTCTTCTTTGCATGTGCACCCAACAAACAACTAGTGTTTTTTTACATGATAATGATGAGGCGTTTCAAAATAGTGTTTATGTTATTGTTTTATCAAAACATTTCCAGAGAAAATAGTAAACACTATTTTCTCTAGAAATGTTTTAAGGAGGTAATAATGGAGCGGAGCAGAACCAAATAACAGGAAGAGATAGCCTGTTTTGATGACTCTACTTTATATGTAAATTTAGGGGTGACAATATGGGTTGAGCATGACGGCAGTGGCGGAGCCAGCATGACATGTTAGCAAGTGCCAAAGAACGTGGCTACGGTTCTTTGGCTACGACCAAAACGTGGCTAATTTTCAAAAAAATTGAACAGAATTTGCTACTTTTCAAATGTAGCTAAATGAACGTGGCTAAATAAGCCAGTGCCAAGGCAACTGTAGGCCACAAAGTGGCTCCGCCACTGCCCGGCGGGTCAACCCGCCAAAACGGGACGAGTTGGGTTGAGATTTTCAACCCACCAACCCACTTCAACCCGCCCCGCCTAGAAGTGGTTCAAAACGGGTTGACCCGCCGGGTTATATATATACATATTTTACAATTAACTAGTATTTCATTTGTCATTAAATTTTTGTGATCTCCACTTTTTTTTTTACATTAGTACTTCTTAGAAAAAATAAAGAATAACAATTTTATTTATGACAAATGTTATCTTTATATGGAGACGAATGAGTTCCTAAAGAATGTTTTGACAAATATTAGTATACATTTAAGATTGAGATTGAGAAAAATTAAAAGAAGTGTGAAATAAAATAAAATAATATTAGAAAAATTAATAAAATATAATTTATTTTTAAATTTTAATTATTTATTTTTTTAATTGACGGGTTGGTGGGTTGACCCGCCAACCCACCATAAAACGGGGTGAGTTCATTTTTCCCACCCATATTTAATGGCGGGTTAACCCGCCCTGTCCCGTTTTTGGCGGGTTGGTGGCGGGGCGGGGCGGGCCAACCAACGTTAAAAGCATGTTTATAGTACTCACATTTAATCAACAACGAAAAACCATTCTTAAAAGTAGGGGGGTGTAAAAAGGCTGGATAGAGATAGGCTTTAGCTTAAAAAAGTCAGACACATGTAAAATACTTTAGGCATGGCCAGATTCGTTAGCTTGTGCACGCCCAAATTATAAATTTAGCATGACGTATATTTAAAAAACAAAAGTCTTGACATAGACTTGTTAGCCTGTTTAAGCCTACAAGACGTTCAATAATTAAAGAAAATAATTAAAATAATATAATTTTATTATTCAAAACCATTAAAATAATAATTTATTTATTTAATTTAAAATAAATAATATAAAATAGGTCGGCCTATAAGTTTATAGGCCCTCTATGTAAAAGAAAGTCTATGAGATACTTTCTAAATAATTTTTTTAAGATCCGAAACTGTTCTATAATTTAATTCTTTCATTGAGTAGTTAATAATAATAATTTATTCCCCCTCCTCTCCTTCTACGGTAGTATAGTATAGGATATAGAATCAGATATATTAATTAGCATTTTAATTAACATTTATTTATTTAGAATTAAGAAATCTCTCCCTCCTCGATGTATGTAAGTGACAAAACAAAGATGGATTGGATATTTGGATTGGATTAGGCCCAAAACAAAACAAAACAAAGATGATGCTGCTGAAAATAACACCCGACCCAAGTCCATTCATTGCATTGCTTTTACTCAGTGTAGTGTAGTGTCTGATTGTCAAGTCAAGTGTTGCCCTCCCTAATGCAAATCAATGTAATGTGCTTTGGACACTTGACCACGCGCGCGCTTTTTAGCAGGTAATCTATAATAATTTGATTTCAGTGCAAATATTATAATTAAAGTTTTATTATAATTAATTAAAGATGGATTGGATTGGGCCAAAACAAAACTGATCAAAATAACCAACCATTGCTCTTAGTCTCTCTCTCACCTCTCAATGCATAATCCGAAACATGCAGATGCAGTCTCATCTCAGATCACAAATTTACAATTCACAATTTTCAAAGATTTTTCATCTAAAATTGGGCTGGATTTAATTTAATAACACTCACTAATTCCTCTCTTTCTTCTTCTCTCTCTCTCTCTCTTCTCCACCAAAGAAAAACCCTAAGCCTAGCCCCCTTCTCTTCTCTTCTCTTCTCTTCAATCAAGCTCAGCTCAACTCACAATAACAATACTGTTGAAGATCTTGTTCAACAAGATAAGCTACCAACTACAAGCAGCTCCTCAACTCACAGGAAAGGAACTTTCTTTCGCCTCTGCTTTTATTTTATTTCATTTCATTTCGTTGGTTCTACCATTTATTTTAAGTGTGTTATGGCGTTTTTTTCTTTTTTCTTTTTGTTTCAGCGACCATAAAACATGTATTTTTATTTGTATTTGTAGCTCAGCTTAAAAAAGACACTGAACAGAGGCATTTCTCCTCTTGATCGCACCCGACTCTGAGCCTCTTGAGTTGAGATTCTTCTCAAAAATCATCCTTTACTTGCTGCTGAGGATAAGGTATCTTCTGATACCATACCATACCATACCTTTATTTTTTCTTTAATCCTCATTATTAATACTGTACGTCATGTATTTGTTTGTGCTCTATAGTCTATGGTTTATTCATTGTATCTGTATTGTTACTTTTGTTTGTAGTGATAAGTTTTTTATAACTGAATGAATCTTAGAAGCTCAGTTTCAGTTCACTCAGTATTATTACTTTGCCTCTGCTTTTAAAAAGTATATAAGAGGAGCTTAAAAGTTGTTTAAGTTTAGTGTGTGATTAATTTAAAGAGAAGAAAATAAATAAAAAAATGGATTTGAAAAATTTCTTAATAAGATTGAAGTTTAATTGCGCTGTTTGTGTTACTTTATTTAGGGAATAAGAGAGATGCTAGACTACTGTTATGTTGATCGAAGATCAGAGTCAGATCCTCAGAGCACCTAATGTTGTGATTTGACAAGAGAGCTTTATTGGTTATTAATTGCACACTTCTTCTTTTTTTTGCTTCCTTGCTTCTCTCCTGAGCTCCTACCTTTCTCTCTCTCTCTATGTGTCTCTCTCTTACACTTTCTCAAAATCTTGGCTTCTTAGGGAATTTTGAAGCTTTTTTTGTTTCCAAAAAATGATAGTGTTATTATATTAAAACTATCTAGCTGTGCTGTGTAGCACTGTATCATTCATTCACCTATTTTGTTGTCTATAATCCTTGTATCTTTTCCCCCAAAGAGAGTCCTTGCTACTGATATCGATGTATTCTCTTGTTTACTCGTACATATATGTTTTCATTGTTTAATTTTAATTTTCACTGGCATCTAGCTTAAACGTAAAAAATGTAATTTAATTGGGCGGGATTTAATTTAATTACACTCACTCATTCCTCTCTTTCTTCTCCCTCTCTCTCTTCTCCACCAAAGAAAAACCCTAAGCCCCCTCTTCTCTTCTCTTCTCACCCTTCAATCAAATCACAAAAATGGTTGGTTACCTTTTCTTTTCGTTATCTTCTCTTCTTTCTAAACAAACGATTCATTGAATCTGACTTGAATGAATGTTCTTCTTCAAGTTTTCTTTCTTTCTTTCAATCAAATCACAAAAATGGTGCTTACCTTTGGCCGATGCTCAGCTCAACTCACAATAACAATATTGTTGAAGATCTTGTTCAACAAGATAAGCTACCAACTACAAGCAGTAGCTCAACTCACAGGAAAGGAACTTTCTTTCGCCTCTGCTTTCATTTCATTTCATTGGTTCTTCCATTTATTTTAAGTGTGTTATTGCATTTTTTTCTTTCTTTTTTTTGTTTCAGCGACCATAAAACATGTATTTCTTTTTGTATTTGTAGCTCAGCTCAAAAAAGACACTGAACAGAGGCATTTCTGAGCTAGTCCTCTTGATGGCCCCCGACACTGAGCCTCTTGAGTTGCGATTCTTCTCAATAATTTTCCTTTACTTGCTGCTGAATGCTGAGGATAAGGTAACTTCCCCTCCATACCATGCCATACCTTTATTTTTTCTTAAATCCTCATTATTAATATTGTACGTGTCATGTATGTATATTTGTTTGTGCTCTATGATGGTTCATTCATTGTATCTGTCTGTATTATTACTTTTGTTTGTAGTGTTAAGTTTCTTATATATAACTGAATGAATCTTAGAAGCTCTGTTTCGGTTCACTCAGTATTATTACTTTTTGCCTCTGCTTTTAAAAACATGCATGTATATAAGAGGAGGTTAATTAATAGTTGTTTAAGTTTAGTGTGTGATTAATTTAAAGAGAAGAAAATAAATAAATAAATGAATTTGAACAATTTCTTAATAAGATTGAAGTTTAATTGCGCTGTTTGTGTTACTTTATTTGGGGAATAGGAGAGATGCTAGACTACTGTTCTATTGATCATAGATCAGAGTCAGAGTCAGATCCTCAGAGCACCTAATTTGTGATTTGACAAGAGAGCTTTATTTGGTTCCTTGCATCTCTCCTGAGCTTTTCCACTTCCTACCTTTCTATACGTGTCTCTCTCTTTCACCTTTCTCAAAAACTTGGCTTCTTATGGAATTTTGAATCTTTTTTCTTTCCAAAAATGATAGTGTGACATTATCAAATTATTAATAAAGATGAAGATGAATATTATTATTCTTTTTTTTAAATTCTAAACATATTAAATAGTATATCATTTTTTTTTAATTTTAAACAATTGTATTAAAATTATGACTCATTGATTTTATATTAAAACTATCTAGTTGTGCTGTGTAGACCTGTATCATTCATTCACCTATTCTGTAGTTTATAATCTCTGGTGTCATGCATAGTCTTTCGCTTTTTCCCTAAAGAGAGATTCCCTTGCTCTTGATATCGATGTATTCTCTTGTTTATAAGGATGGTTGTATGAGATTAAAGTTTATTTGGGGAATAGGAGAGAGATACTACTGTTCTGTTGATCAGAGATCAGAGCCATTAATTGCTTTTGTCAGTCCTCATTTCACCTAATGTGAAAGTTGTGATTTGGCAAGAGAGCTTGCTTTTATTTTTTTGCGTCCACTCTTCTCTCTTGAGCTTTTCCGCTTCCTACCTTTCTATCTCTACGTGTCTATTTCACTTCCATAGATCCATTGTCTTCAGTTCACCGAACCCGCCACCACCTACCCCATTATATTACAGATCAGAAACTCTTTCTTTGCATGTGAGAAGGTTTTTTTTTACATGAGAACCACGAGGCGTTTCAAAATACACGTTATTGTTTTCTCAAAACATTTGTAAATAGTAAACACTAAATGTTTTAAGAAGGTAATAATGGAGCGGAGCAGAACCAAATATACCAAGGTCCTGCCAGTGTTCTGTGGTGTAGATCCCTCAGAAGTATTTCATAAAACAACTGAAGTAGTCACCTCTCTGGTAAGTAAGTACCTCTTCTTCATTCTTTATTATGTTGTGATTGTGGGGACACAACCAATAGAACTCTAAGATTGTCTTCTCTCAATCTTCTTTGCATTTCTTTTTTTTTGGGGAGGGGTAAATAATGTTCATGGCATAGCAATACGTAATCTAACCAGAGGCAT
>NW_026895429.1:0-16005 GCF_033153095.1 Gastrolobium bilobum
ATCATAGAAATTATTGGGGCATTTTCTAGGGTATTTCACATGTTGATTTCCTGCATCATTCTTAGGATTGCATGTTGATATTAGTTTTATTTGTATTATTCTACTGGTTCTATTGCCTTTGTCTGATATTTTGGGGATGAGAGAGTTCTCCAAATTGTTTTACACAACATACCCAGCGCACACACACACAAGGTGTTCGTGGAAATGCCTGACCCAAAAATTGGCCTGGCGCTAAAACGTTTGGTTGCAACGTTTTAGCGCCCGTCCAGTTTTTACACACGTTTAAGGCCAGGACGCTAAAACGCTCAGTGTGACCGTTTTAGTGCCCAGGCCCTGTTTCATACAAAATTGAGGGTCTACATTAGGGCATTGTGGGTTGAAATTCATACATGTTTTGATCCAAATTCCCCACTACAAGAGTTCTAAATCTGGGAATTGTGGAATTGGATTCATGATATGTAATTGTTTGACATTTGGACTGATTTTCTCTTGTTTGTGTAGGCACAATGTCTTCTTCTTCTCAACCAGCTCCCTCTACACAGGGGAAGAAGAGATATAAGAAGCGAGCCCGAGTGGATCAAGGAAGAGATACTGCGGCTGAGCCTATCCCACAATTTGATGCTCATTTCTGGAAGAATGAGGAACATGAGAAACGTTATACTGACAAGACTTCCAAGAGGCCATTTGTGAGAGAAAGAAAATTCGTCCTGGAAAAAGGATGAATATCCTCAGTTTCAGTCTCAGCTGCAGACCAGGGATTGGGTAACTTTTGGAAAAATATTGGGTGATAGCAGCCCCAACATAGCAAGGGAATTCTTTCCTAATGCGTTTAATGGAGATCAAGTAAGCAGGAGGACCTTCACTAGCTGGGTGAGGGGAAAGAAAGTGAAGTACGATGCTCACACCATCCAAAAGCTGCTGAAGATAAGGTTCTGTGACTATGTCAATATTGCCAGTTGTGAGTTCCGGAAGAACTGGCAAAAAATTGAAATTTCGCCAAGGAGAAGTGATCCAGACTTTGAAACCTGGACCAAGATGGGGGCAGCTGAGCCCATTTTGCAGACTATAGCCAAACCTGGTGAAACTTGGGAGCCAACCAAAGATAAGGTTGATCCTAAGTTGATTTGGTTGAGGCATTTAAATGGTGAGGCTAGAGTCTGGTTTCACTTTGTAATCTCAAATGTCATGCCCTCTTCCAACCAGGTAGAGGTCATCCTGAAGAGAGCTGTCCTGATTTACACTATCATGACCAAGGAGAAGGTGGAACTTCCTATTCTTCTTCAGGACAGCATTTATGATATGGCTCACTCTGACGGTGACTCTGCTGGTTTGGGTCACTGTTCCTTGATTCAGCTGCTTTGTCAGAAAGCTGGTGTAGATGTTACTGATAATGGGGCATCAACTAAATTGCACCCTACAATTGATGCTGCAATGATAAGAAAGCAATTGAAGATAGGAGGAGGGGAGGCCACAGGATTAACCCCTGGTAAGAAGTCTACAGCTGAGAATGATGATGAGTTAGAAGAGAGGCTACGGTCAGGGGAGCAATGGATGGTGAATACTGACTTCCGTATGAGACATTTGCGCAGGCGTCTCCGGTTTATGCAGTCCAGCCAGCACTCATTTCAGACATATATGGTGAAGATGATGAAATCTATATGTGAGGCTCAGGGCTTAGATGTTATTGATTACCAGCCTGCTGTTTACCCTCATTCTGATGAGGAGGAAGCCTTTGAGGCAATTGCCTGGACTCACTATGCTGATCATGTGGATGGAGCTGCGACTGCTGATGGTGCTACATCTTCCCATGCTGCACACACTTCAGAGAGACAGCCTGTTGTTGATGCCACTACCACAGAGACCACTGCTGCTGTTGTTGATCCACCTGCTGATACTGGTGCCATGGATGAGGACAGGGGTATTGATCCTGAGTACAACCCCTTGCCTACTGCTGATCCAGGCTCAAATTTGATGTTTACTGATGATGAGGAGTCTACTGACTAGACTCCTCATTTTGTTTTTACACATTTTCTGTTTTTATGGTTTTATTTTGGATACTTTTAGTTACTTTTGGTATTATTTTTAATTTTGTACATTTGTTAGTACATTGAGATTCTCTGTTTGGATGATGCACTTTTGAAATAGTACTGATGCTATTTGTTGATATGTGAATGTATTTCAGAACTTGTCAACTGCTTTTTAGATTTAAATTAGTTGTTGGGGACAGCAACGTTTAAATCTGGGAATGGGGTGTGAATGAATGACATGATTGCAAAATTTGATGGTGATATCACACAGTTGATGATGACACACAGTTGATGAGCCACAAACAGGGAAACATCTCAATCATTTCTTTTAAATTCTTGTGAATGTAGTTTTAGGTAGTTTAGGTAGTGTTGTATATGTACAAAGGTTGGATTTAGAGTTGAGATGATGTGAATTTTATGAAGATAAGATGATCAAAGTTTTATATGATTGATCAAAAAAATTTGATTAAATTTGAAATCCTTGCATGTGTGCTAAATGATATGTTTGCATGACTCATGCTATGTGAGGAATAGAGAGATCAATTTGATGTATATAGAGGAATTCAAGCAAGCACTCTGAACTGTGAGACATAAAGCCTATACAGAAATCTTTTTGTTCAGAGAGCACTTCACTGTATGAGTAACTCTAGAACTTGCCCTGTTTCTAACTTGAAATAGTTCATGGTTTGTAAAGTAGAGTTTATTGAGGCATTTTTCTTTTGAACCAAATTTTCCTATTGCATGGAAGCCTTAAGCCTAAACTTGTTGTGATAAAACTAAGAGCCCTGCACTTATTCCAGATCCTAAGTTTTCAGATTATGTGTTCAGATAAGGGGTAAAGGATGAAAGCTCTGTTGGAGAAAGGTGTTTCTGCAATGAATAAAAATATTAAGTGTTAAGTGTTGGAAATTTGGAGAGAAAAAAGAATGAAAAGGAAAAAGGAAGTAAAGGCACAAAGTGCTTGGTTTGGAAAAGGAAAAGAAAAAGGAAATGAGGAAAAAGGGAAATCAAAACAACACAAAGTGTTGAAAGTTGGAAGAAAAGGAGGAAGAAAGTTCAAGAAAAAGAAAAGTTGTAGAAAAGGTGGTGAAAAGAGTAAATGAAAAGGAAGAAGAGAATGAGAAGGATTAAGGAGTACATAGATAAATTCAATAGTGATCCTCCTCTTATCTGAATCTGATTCATCTATCTAACCTTCTGCAACATCAAATCCTACCTTTAGCCAACTACGTGCCAAGCCATTTTCCTTCTCCTATACAGAATCCTATCCCTAGTCAAGTCGTACCACCAAAGCCTCTTTTGTTCTGCTTATGAATCACTGTCACTATGGAAAGTGAGAAGATGGGCAAGCATATAGTAGTTTGAGTGCAGTGAAGATGGAGTGATGAGTACACCTTTAGACACTAGAGTGCAAGAGAGTTTATTCTCACAATTTTTGAGTAAGTTCCGAGTGAGGGGGTGTTTTGTGTTGAAGGTCTCTGCATTTCATCTTACTGATCTGTTGAAAGTCATGTGATGAGGTTAAACAAGTCATAGTAAAAGATAGATTGCTGGGTTGTTAGATTGTATCTTGGAAAGTTGATCTGTCATATTTCAATCCAACCTCATAAATTTCATGTGTAAGAATCTCAAGTCTTTCTCTGTCTTTAAAGTTATTGCTGAGGACAACAATATTCAAATCTGGGAATTGTGATGAACCCTTAGTTCATCATGGTTTTTAGCAGGAATTAGGATCAAATTGTGTGATTAAATGATGAAAAACAAGGTTAATGTCCTAAGATGTCCTCAATTACAAGTTCAAGAGCTTTATTGGAAATTTGTATGATTCTTGTAGGAAAAGCAAGCTTGAAAGTCAACTGGAGAAGGAAGAAGATTCTGGAGCTCAAGAGGAGAAAAAATTGCCTAAGTGTTGAGCGCTAAAACGTCCACACTGAGCGTTTTAGCGCCCTGCTACAGGAAGAGGCCAAAACTTGCTGGTGATGAGCGCTAAAACGCCCTCACAGAGCGTTTTTGCGCGCTGCTGCACTTAGAAGATGGAAAATTGCTGGTCTTGGGCGCTAAAACGGCCTGCAATAAGCGTTTTAGCGCCCTGAAGTGGAAAAAGGACTCTGGTCTCCACCGCTAAAACGTCCAAATCAAGAGTTTTAGCGTTGGAGTCAGTTAAAGTCAGTTGAGCATTCACCAAGTTTGGACGCTAAAACGGTCATTCCTTAACGTTTTAGTGTTTTTGTCAGTTAAAAGCAGTTGAGCATACGTAAATCATGGACGCTAAAACGGTCACTTATGGACGTTTTAGCGCCCACATCAGTTTTCTGTTTTTAATTGTAACACTATAAAAGGCAAAGCCTTCACAATTAGTGGGAGATCTGATATTTTCTCTCTCTCTCTCTCTCTCTTAAACTTTAGTCTGACTTCTCTCTAAATTCTCTTAGTGTTTTAGTTTTTGTATTAGGATTTCTTTGTAATAGTTTGGAGATTGAAGACTTTCAACATGGAAATGAAGTTTGATTCTTCTTCTCTTGTCTATTCCTTAGTCATGTCTGAGTAGAGTCTTTGTAGTCTGAATGCAATAGAACTTTATGATAATATTATGTTGATCTGATTAATATGATGAAGTATTTTTCATGTGTTGATTTGAGATTTTCTGATTTAATTATTTCTATCAAGGAAGTAGTGTAGAACAGGGATGTTTATATGACTTCTGTATCTGATAATCTCAACATCAGAATTCTAGTACTCAAGGGATTGATGCTAGAGTTCTGATGTAATCTTAAGACTTTAGTATTTCATGCATGTATTAAGAAAGAGATCACCAAGGGATTGGGGTGTCTGATTAATGTATCTATCAGGGTAGTAAGGGATTACATCTTGATGATAAGTAAAAGGTTGATTAACATCACATGGAAAAGAATTCATCATATGATTAGTTTTTGCATGGGTTATTATGGAGGAAAGTTATTTTCTGACTACTTGTTGTTTTATTAATTCTTAATCCATATTTATTTTGTGTCAAATTACTTACAATCAATTTTCTGGTGACAAATTATTCATGACTTTTACAAATTCTTATATGATTCAAATTATTTTTCTATGGTTTATTGGTGCTTGAACACAATTCCTCGTGGGAACGATCTTTACTCATCATTTTATTACTTGTACGACTATTGCACTTGCTAAACGTCCAACAAAAACCCCCCATTTGCCAGAAGGGGTTATTTTTAAACCCTAATTGATTAAACTCCAGAGAAAAGCCCTGTAAAAGCCCGTTGTACACCGATATTGTTAACATTAATTATGATAATTAAGTGTAGTTCCAATCACAACAATTCATTTATAAAAATGCGAGTAAACTTTTTCTGTTTTTTACGCGAGCATTTAAAACAATAAAAGGCGTAATAATTAAAAGTTGTGACTGTAACTGTAAACTCTTTGCGGAATAATTATTTAAACTACTTTTATAAGAAATTTTTTGAATACTAGGAAAATGTAATTGATAGGGAAATGGTTGGAAAGTGAGTTTGGTAGGAAAATGTAAAAAAAGTTGTTTGGTTGGAAAATATTTATCGGGAAAATTAAGTTAGATTTATAAAGTCTATGTTTGGTTTGAGATAAAATATAGATGGGGAAATAAGTGAAAATTACGAAAAATATCCCTATTTTTAAAAAATTTGGGAAAATAAAAAAATTGTAAATCAGAGAGAAACGTGAAAAAGAAAAAGAAAAATGGATCTTGTAAGGGTAGGAATGGCAAGTAAAAGTACGAAGTTGAGCAATTCATTTTTGAAGATATCAATATTTTAGTACATGCCATCTTTACAATTGGAGCATGGGCAGGTGCATCACATGGTGGAGTTCTTGCTAGCCTTGCAGCCTGTGGTGTGATGATGAACATTGTTTCCACAACCTTTGATTTGATGCAAGATTTTAAGACTGGCTACCTTACCTTGGCTTCACCACGTTCCATGTTTGTGAACCAAATATTTGGCACAATAATGAGTTGTGTGATTTCTCCTTGTATGGCCATGGCAATACCTTTCTACATACGGCTTTACTTTGCCATTGACATGTGTGTTGGAAGTCTGATATTATATGTGTGGGAAAAGATTAATAAGGCAAGGCTGATGCTTTTGGACCAGCTGTAGCTTCTGGTTTGATATGTGGGGATGGAATATAGACTCTACCTGCTTCAGTACTTTCTCTTGCTAGAGTTAAGCCACCAATTTGCATGAAGGGCATTTTCAGTTGCTTTAATTTTGCATTTTGCAATTTAGACGGCTATTGACAAAAACCCACGTCCAAGATCTCTTTCTCAACAGTGCCAATGCCTAGCTTTCATCCACCAAATGGGAAATGCTATGCAAATGGCATAGATGGGCAACGTTACCAAATTTGTCTACCAAACAAAGACAAAGTGGATTGCCAAGTTGATTTGCCTAGGGAAATTACAGGATCTCCACAACCAAACAGCACCTAAGGGGTTCCCATAAACCCACTTAGCATATTTCTCACTTTTACGTTTTCTACCTATCCGAATATGGTTCGGTCATTAATTTTATGCGGAAAAACTGCAATCTACAATAATCCCATATCTTGATATGTTATTCTAAACTCAATTACCTTTCTAGGAAGCTATCACTCGAGTTATTTAGAGCTCGTTTGCTCCGGACATCGCCGTTTGAAGTTGGACAAGTAAAACTGCCAGCCAATCCCAAAACAGCTCTAAACATCCCTCACTAAATCAATTACTGCAGAAAATAAACTCAACAAATTTCTCGCAAATTTTTATACAAAAAACTAGACACCTCAAGCATCAATTTCATATATCATACACCTAATTTGACTAAGAAACTAAGCAGGAATAAATTTCCCAAACTTGGTCCAGAACTGCCCAATGTGCAGTAGCCCACAGAACAGTCCGCGCTCTCTGCCTTCTACAGGCTGACTTCCAACCCATATTTTTACCAAATTTTACCAAAAGAAAGAGGACATCTCAAGCTTCAAAAAGGTGTATTGAACGTCCCTATCGGACCTCTATGGAGAGAGATATACTTTCCCCAATTTTGCCTAAATTCTACCAATTTCTAGAAAATTCGCTAGAGTTTCCTTTGTTTTTCCAATAATCCCCAAGTTTGCACAAGTGATCTATGACCTCAAATTGTACCTAATAATCATAGGGTGGCACACACAAGGACCAGCAATGCCTTGGGACTCTTACAACCTTTCACAGTTTATATCAAATTACCCAATTCATATCATATTGCTTACTTTATTAACACTTAACATACTTCAATCACCAACGCCCATTTGCATGCATTTTTTAAACATACACATAATCATAATCCTAAAATAGGCCTATTGCCTTTTCATCATATTACAATGCTTCATGGTTACATCAGCTCATGTACAAATTACAAGGCTTCCAATGACATATTACAATTACCAACCTTAACTTTCAAATAATACATAATAAGTACTCCAAAATAAACATGATAAAGAAACCTCAAATTGACATAATCCAAATGTAGCTAGACTTAGGCAAAATGACATGAACAAATATGATAATAAATCTCCTCCTAAATACATACACAATGTTCATGCCCAAGTCTAGCCTAGGCCCAGTGGCCATCAAAATGCAAAATATAAAGTCCTCTAGCTAATCATCCTACGGGCTTCTTGTCCGCCGCTCCTGCACCACTGCTACCTCTTGAAATAAAGCCCCCAAGACGGGGTGAGATATACAAATATATCTCAGTAACCCAGAGGTTCCGGAGAATACTCCGCCCAATGGCTCACTTCGATGCATATAAATAAAATAAAATAACATCTTGAAAACGGGATAAAGCAAGGGATTTAGAGAAATAGAGGAAGATAGGGATACAAAATACGACAAATCTGGAATGGTCAATGTCAATACCACGTAACGTCCAGCCTAATGGCTCGGCATAAAAGCCTACGGGTAACAACCAAGGCGTGTTCCTAGAACATCTAACCAAGGCACCCTCCATCCATATACACCCGAGACTTCCTAGTGTGCTCCTATCCGGATCACAAACCATGACCCTAGGTCAACTGGAACTCCCTCTGGGAGACCTATCCAGTGGAAGTCTGTTACGCTCGAAGGCAAACTGTCTACTGGCCAGAGACTCGGTACATCCAATGTACCACTAACATACATAATAAATGCATGAACATATTATCGTACATTACTTACATACATTTCCTACCATCACCCTCAACGGGCATGGTGGAATACACAAGGAGATCAAGCCCCAGTACCAAGAGGTTACCTGTATAATCCTCTCTAATTAGCTCCAAGGTAATATATTCCTCGAGCTCGTTACTCAACAAAAATGCCTACACAGAGGACATTCTCAATTAGTTACAATTCATACAACACATGCAAGTTATCAACTCTTCAAGCATGGTTTCAAATACTCACCTCAACCCACTTGGTCCGGGACCAAGGGAAACCCACCGAGCTCACGGTTCGGGGGTTCAAATCTACGTACGGCAACCTGCAACAACCATGTACGAATCATCAATACACGACAAATCTATTAAAATACGAAAACGTCAAAAATCCTCCCCCACCCTAGGTAGGTTCGGCCTACATAGTGTTAATTTGCAATTTATTTTTCTAAATTTTCTTTCTCATTTTCTTAGGCATCCTTAGGTTACCAAAAGGCCATATCAAGTGCCACTTTTCATTTTAAATCATTCAAACATCGTTTTGCCTAATATTTCGCTCTAGGTTCCATTACACCACTCAACAGTATCAACTATTTTTCCATTAGTTTTCCAACCTTCCAACCACCACACAACCCATCTAATTACCATTTAACAAAGAATACATCATCCAACAATGTCAACAACATTAATTCCCTTCTTTTTCTCTTAATGGCCGAAATGCATCAAAGCCCACACCAAGGGTGATCCATTCCAATTCAACTATTTCTCACCTCATACAATCCCATTATAACATCATTCAATCATACAACAACTCACCAACACAATCCTAACACAATTCCAAAACACAAAGTCATGGCATCAATTCAAAAATTTCCTAAGTTAAAACTCACTTTTCACCAATAATTTTTATTGCATTTATGGCTTCTACACATCATTCTAAGACATATTCATCTACAAACATTTTCCATTTGAGCTCTCTAACAACACAAATCAACAAAATCACGCTTAGGGTTCATGAAAATTAAACTCATCAATCAACCATCAAAAGGTGAAGAAACTCACTCACAATTACGTCACAAGGCTCCTCCTAGCACCCCACAAGCAATGGCTTAAGAAATCAACCCCAAAATCACAAACTCTCCGATAAATTTGTGGTTGTATATGCCTCTTTCTCACAGTAGAGAGGGTTTCAAGGGAAACTAATCGGTGGAACAGGTTTGGGTGATGATTTCCATCAAATTTCAAGACAAGAATCACTCGATTCGGTTAAGATTTGATGAAGTTATGAGATGAAGAAAATCAAAATCAACAATGGAGTCCAAGGAGAGGAGGGGGGGGGGGGCTGTCGGTTTGATCAAATGGAAAGGAGAGAGAAAATTGTGACTAGTGTTGAGCTTAGGTGGCTTAAAGGGTTTTTAAGTGGGGTGGATCCCACCGCCACCTCACGCAATTTCAAAATGACTTGAATTTTCTCTCCGATTTCGCTAAATGTCCATAAATTCACAACCTATATACAAATTCCAATTTTTAACATTAACCATTGTCCTTTAATTACCCTTGATAAGATGAATCCGGAGTTTTCCGGTCGTTCGGAGAAAATGCTGTTTTAAGCTGTTGCGCGTGTCGTAGGCATGCTTCCCTAAACTTATTTATTTCCATCAATTTTCATCAGAAATCATATTTTCTAGTTCTATAAACAATTTATAACTTGTATTCAAAACCTAGAGCTCAAAACTCAATTGGCACGCTTTACGGTGCAACTGTACCGCAGTATTTTTACCCGATAAAAACACTATTCACTGAATTCTCTGAAACTTGCCTAACCACTCAATTTTTCATTATGAATCCATTTCCATGGTTATTTTTATTATCTGACACCTACTTAATTTTTATCTTCCTACGGATGCGTGTTGGCTAATTACCGTTTTACCCTTCTTTTTTATTTTGACCTAATTTTCAGGATTTGCACTAATCCTTCCCTTTAATCCATGTTTAATATTTTAATATATAATTTAGAATTGCAAGGTGTTATAATCACCCAACCTTTTAGAATTTTGTCCGCAAAATTAAATCATACTTGTTCGCTAATTTAAGATACAGCTAGAGAATCTCATCATCTCGTTCCCAAGTAGCCTCCTCAGGTGCACGTCCTTCCCATTGAATCTTTAACATTGGAATAATTTTACTTCTAAGCCACTTTTCACTGCAGTCGAGGACATCAATAAAACCTACGGGAGTCTTTAAATTCTCCCGAATTTCAATATCATCCGGTATCACTACATGTGATTCATCCGGAACATAACACTGCAGCTGCGATACATGAAAAATATCTTGCAGATTCGACAACTGTGGGGCAAGGCAAGCTGATAGGCCACTAATCCCACTCTTTTCATTATCTGATACGGCCCAATAAACCGAGGACTCAGCTTCCTCACGCCCAATGCATGGCCAACACCCGTAACTGGAGATAACCGCACAAATACATGACCACCTTCTTCAAATTCCGACGGTCTGTGTCTATTATCATAGTAAATTTTTTGTCGATTCTGTGCCTGTTTAAGTTTCTCTATGATCATTTCAATCTGTGCTGTAGTTTCTTGCACAAAATCCGGCCCAAATCTCTCTTTATCACCTACCTCAGTCCAACAAGTAGGAGTACGACATCTCCGTCCATACAATGCCTCATACGGTGCCATGCCCAAACTGGAGTGAAAACTATTATTATAAGCAAATTCCACCGATGACAAGTACTTGTCCCAAGCAGTGCCTTGCTCCAATGTGCAAGCTCTCAGCATATCCTCAAGTGTCTGTATGGTCCTCTCAGTCTGACCATCAGTCTACGGGTGATACGCAGTGCTCAGCTTGAGCTGAGTGTCAAAAGCCTGCTGCAAGGCTCCCCAAAAACGAGAAGTAAATTTCGGGTCCCGATCACTAACAATGCTAACCGGTATCCCGTGGAGCCTTACAATCTCCTTCACATATTGCTTTGCTAATTTCTCCGTAGAGAAATCCACTCGCACTGGCAGAAAATGTGCAGACTTTGTAAGCCTGTCCACTGTAACCCAAATTGAGTCGTGACCAGCCTGAGTTCGAGGCAAACCAACAACGAAATCCATAGAGATGTTCTCCCATTTCCACTATGGTATATCCAACAACTGAAGTAAACCAGCAGGTTTCTGATGTTCAATCTTGACTTTCTGATAAATTAAGCACCTTGATACATATTCAGCAACATCATTCTTCATCCTAGGCCACCAGAACTTAGTCTTCAGATCTTGATACATTTTTGGCACTTGGGTGGAAAGCATATTGACCCTTATGGACCTCAACCATTACCTCCTCTACTAACTCCTTGGGCACAACAATCCTGCCCTGATACATTAATAACCCATGTTCATTCAAAGATATCCCACTATGCCCTTTAAAATACTTGATACTGTCATTCCGTATCTGAGTTTCTTTAATTTTCTCATGTAGCTCATTCTTAACCCGTAAACATTCAAATTCATCCATTCTACCTGCAAAGACATTCGTCAACTTCAAATTCCGGAATTGATTAATCACTTCATTATCCCACAACATCAACTGGGACACGCTGACAGACTTCCTACTCAATGCATCCGCTACCACATTAGATTTACCCGGATGGTATTTCAGCTCAAAATCATAATCTTTTAGAAATTCAATCCATCTCCGTTGTCTCATGTTCAGCTCTTTGTGATCAAACAAGTATTTCAAGCTCTTGTGATCATTGAACACCTCAAATTTCATCCCATAAAGAAAGTGCCTCCAAATTTTTAAGGCAAATACAATAGCAGCAAGCTCCAAATCGTGCGTCGGATAATTTTCCTCATGAGGCTTCAACTGCCTCGAAGCATAAGCAACCACCATCCTCTCTTGTATCAACACACACCCCAAACCTTTCTTGGAAGCATCAAAGTATAATTCGAACTCACCTTCTGGATCGGGGAGGGTCAACACAAGAGCAGTAGTCAATTTCTCTTTAAGATCTAGAAACCATCTCTTACATTTCTAGGTCCACACAAAATGAGTATCCTTCCATGTCAATCGGGTCAATGGCAGTACCATTGTGGAAAACCCCTCTATAAATCTACGATAATACCCAGCAAGACCAAGAAAGCTCCGGATCTCACTGACAGTTTTCGGTCGTTCCCAGTCAATGACATCATCAATTTAATTTGGATCCACCGCAACACCCCTAGCAGAAATCACATGACCTAGAAATTGCACCTTAGATAACGAAAATTCACACTTAGACGGCTTCGCATACAACTTTTTATCCTTTAATATCTGCAACACAGTTGTCAGATGCTCGGTATGCTCCTCCTCACTCTTAGAATAAATTAAAATGTCTTCAATGAACACAATTACAAATTGGTCTAAATACGGTTTAAAAATACGATTCATATAGTCCATGAACACTGTCAGGGCATTACTAAGCCCAAAAGGAATCACCTGATACTCGTAATGTCCGTATCTAGAACGAAATGTCGTTTTAGGCACATCCTCCGGCTTAATCCTAATCTGATGGTATCCGGACCGGAGATCAATCTTAGAAAACACACAGGCACCCCTCAACTGATCTAACAAGTCATCAATACGTGGCAATGGGTACCTGTTCTTAACCGTAACTTTATTCAATTGCCGGTAGTCAGTATACAGTCTCATGCTTCCATCCTTCTTTTTCACAAATATAACTGGTGCTCCCCACGGAGACACACTCGGCCTGATAAAATCCTTTGCAAACAGCTCCTCAATATGTTTCTTCAACTCAGCCAATTCCAGCGGAGACATCCAGTATAGAGCCAAAGAAATAGGCCCCACACCAGGCAACAATTCAATCGAGAACTCGATCTCTCTCTCAGGTGGAAAATCCGGTATCTCATCAGGGAATACATCCACAAACTCATTAACCACCAGAATACTAGAAATCCCAATCTCCTTACCACCCACCAATCCTCCCAAGAAAATATAACCCTAATCCCCAACCTTCAAGGCTTTAACAGCTTGGCACATAGACAGAAAAGGAGACGGACCCACTGAGGGCCTCTCATGTGCTAGTATCAACCTCTTCCCGCAACAATCAATCATTGCGCAGTTTTGAGACAGCCAATCCATACCCAAAATCAAATTAACAGAGGCCAGGGGCATGATAATCAAATCAATAGTGTAACCCCTGCCTTCGTAGACAAACTCAACCTTTTTACAAATAAAGGAGGAATCACTAACCTCTTCTGTAGCAGTAGTAATACGCATAGGGGGAATCATCCGTGATACTCTTAACCCCAACCCTTTTGCAACATATTCAGCCACGAATGAATGTGTCGCTCCCGAATCAAATAAAACAGACAAATCGATATTTGAGATAAAAATTGTACCTTTAACCAGATTAGGTGCCTTCTCTATTTGCTGCACATTTGTAGTATAAACCCTTCCAACTGTATGAGCAGATGGCAAGGCCTACAGATTCATAGTCTGCCCCGTATTACTGTAACAATCCTTAGCAAAATGCCCAACCTTACCACATTTGAAACAAGAATTCGGAGCCGCAATACAAGGGCCTTGATGATACCTCTTACACCTCTCACATCGAGGATTATAATTCCTGTCATTAAACCCACTTCTCTGACCACCACCCCTCTTGAATTGACTCGGAGGCTGCCTTACCTGCAACCCCCTACCTCTATTATTATTCTGATGGTAGCCACCTCTGTTATTATTACCAGAAGGACCAGATGTCCTCGCAGAACTAGACTTCGGATACTTGCTATAAGCACTTTCAACCCTTTTGCACTGGGTCACTAGATAAGCAAAATTTCTCACAGCAGTATTGGACATTCTTTTGGCAATCTTCTCATTTAATCCCTTCGGGAATTTAGCAGATAAAAACTCAGGAGTCGGCAGCACACACCCATAATTTGCAAACTTCACTATTTCATTAAACTTTGCCACATAGGCATCAACAGTCATGGTACCCTGTACCAATTTCTCAAACTCACCTTGCTTGGCTTCCCGGACATCCCTAGGAAAGTACTCTTCATGAAATAGCCTTTCAAATAATGCCCAAGTAATTTCTTCTCCCTGAATAGTAAAAAGGCGGCATGCATTGTACCACCACTCGTGGGCATCCCCTTCAAGCATATAGACAGAATAAAGTAATCTCTGGGGATCCTGACATTTCATAACTTGGAATATTTTCTCCATCCTCATCAACCAAGTAGTCACTACTTGCCGGTCCCTTGACCCCTGAAATGCTAGCGGTTTATGTTTTCGAAAAGATATGAGCTTTTGCTCATCAGTACCAGCAAATACTTGCCCAGCCACCCCAGAAGACTGAGCAACAACAGAAGGGTCCTCAGAAGGCTCTGGGATATAAGTAGGATCATTAGTGTGGCGACTAGCCTTCTCAGAATGACGACTAGACCCACTCCCCTCCTGATGAGGTGTAACAGATGGCGTACGGGTATGAGTCTCCATAGCCATATGTGGAGGAGAATCATCCCTCCTATGCCGAGTCCTATCTGCCCTCATTACATTCATGAAGGCATGCATCATATCCTGATTATTTTTCATCAGGTTCTCGGCCATAGTTCTATTCGCAGCAGTTTCTTCTTGCAGAGCATTGAGAACTGTAGTAATAGGATCTGGTGCTGCTAGACGACCTGCACCTCGAGTTCCACGGCGACCTCGTGCCCTACTCATGATATCTATACATGTAACACAAAGGAATGAGCTGATCAGACCAACACTGAGGAATCACATATACATTAATCATAAACAGTTCACAGATAGCTATGCAACAAAAAATACAGTTATACATTACCAGAGTTCCCTTATAAAACTGCTCTTATACCATAAAATGTAACAGCCCGATGTACACCAGTATTGTTAACATTAATTATGATATTAAGCGCAGTTACAATCACATCAATTCATTTATAAAAATGCGAGTAAACTTTTTCCGTTTATTACGCGAGCATTTAAAACAATAAAAGGCGTAATAATTAAAAGTTGTGACTGTAACTATAAAATATTTGCGGAATAATTATTTAAACTACTTTTATAAAATATTTTACATATCCCAAGTCACTAAGGGGTTCCCATAAACCAATTAGCATATTTCTCACTTTTACGTTTTCTACCTATCCGAACATGGTTCGGTCATTAATTTTTTGCGGAAAAACTGCATTCCACAAGCCTCCCATCTTTTGATATATTATTCTAAACTCAATTATCTTTCTATTAAGCTATCACACGAGTTATTTAGAGCTTGTTTGCTCCGGATATCACCGTTTGAAGTTGGACAAGCAAAGCTGCCAGCCAACCCCAAAACAGCTCCAAACATCCCTCACTCAATCAATTACTGCAAAAAATCCACACAATAAATTGCTCTCAAATTTTACACAAGAAACTAGACACCTCAAGCTTCAATTTTATATATCATACACCTAATTTTACCAAAAAACAAAGCGGAAATGAATTTCCCAAACTTGGTCCAGAGCTGCCCAACGTGCAGTTGTCCACTGAACAGTCTGCGCTCTCTGCATTCCTCAACTAATTTTACCAAATTTTAGCACAAGATAGAGGACATCTCAAGATTCAAAACGGCGCATGGCCACGTGCCCCTATCGGACCTCTATGGAGGGAGATATGCTCTCCCCAAAGTTCGCCTAAATTCTGCCAATTTCTAAAAAATTCGCCGAGTTTCCTTTATTTTTCCAATAATCCCCAAGTTTGCACAAGTGATCTATGACCTCAAATTGTACCT
>NW_026895430.1:0-157536 GCF_033153095.1 Gastrolobium bilobum
GTTGCTTATTTTATGGGAGAAAATATCTTCGCTTTCAATTTTGTTGGCAGTTAAAGTTTTTTATTGTTAATGGTATAATGCTATAGTATGTATGTATATACATTGAGGATTGATAAAGAATAATTTTCTTTATTGTTGTTATTTTGTTTTTAAATGGGTTTATTATCCCTAAAAGTTTCTATTTGAAATTAAATATGATAGATTTGTTAGCCGCCACGGTGGCCAAATTTATAAAGGTTAATTTGATTTCAAATAGGTTGGTCATATAAATATATTTTATTTATGCAAATAATAATCGGCCCACAGGAAGGTTATTGTTTGGCCAAATAACATATGTTGTGTGATCATGTGTGTGTTTATTGCTTATGCGGATAGTGATCGGCCCACAGGAAGGTTATTATTTGGCCAAGTAACAAACATACCTGTGGTAATAAATATGTGACAATTATCAAGAATTCTCCATGTAATTCATAGTCGGCCCACAGGAAGGCTATGATTTGACAGGACTTATTGTCAATGTTTGATTACTACATTAAGAGTACCACTTACAAGTTGATATTTTTGTCCACAGACTAAATATTAATGTTGTGCTAGGTATCTTATAATAAACTCATTTTACTTCGGATTATTTGTCTATATCGTGTATGTATATATATGATATGACATGTTATTAGTATGTTATCTTTTTTGTTCTCTGTATAGTTTCTGCTACCGCTGCCAATTAAGTTGCTCAAATGAATAACTTACAATGCTTAATGGGGCAAATTTCAAGCTGTGGAAAGAGAATGTGGAAATTGTTCTCGGCTGCATAGATCTCGACAACACGCTAAGGACTGAGAAACCCACTTCCACTCAGGAAAATCCAAACACGGATAAAATTGAGAAGTGGGAACGCTCAAATCGCATGTTTCTGATGATCATGAAACGTTGCGTTCCGGAGGCGTTTAGGGGCTCGATCGTTGAGACTACTGATGCCAAGTTGTTTCTGAAGGAACTCGAGCAATACTTTGCTCGAAATGAAAAGGCTGAAATTGGTCAAACCTTTTCCAAACTCATAAACATGAGGTATAAAGGAAAGGGAAACATAAGGGAGTACATTATGGAAATGTCTAATCTTGCTGGAAAACTAAAGGCATTAAAGTTAGAGCTGCCCATCTGAGTTGCTCATGTACTTAGTTATTATATCTCTTCCTGCACAATACGGTCAGTTTGTGGTGAGTTATAACACTCAAAAGGAAAATTGGACTCTTAATGAGCTCATTTCTCACTGCGTGCAAGAGGAAGAGAGGTTACAGCGAGAGAAGACTGATAGTGCTCACTTGGCATCAACCTCTCAAGACAAGAAAAGAAAGAGAGCTAAGGATAATGCGGATGCTTTGCCAAAGAAGCAAAAGAAGCAGGACCAGGAATTCACCTGCTTCTTTTGTAAGAAATCTGGACACATGAAGAAAGAGTGTTCTAAATACAAGGCATGACGCGAAAAAAAGGGTATGACTCTCACTTTAGTTTGTTGGTACTAGTTCTGTGGCACAAGCGTTTAGGTCATATGTCTAAACAGAGAATTCAGAAGCTTGTGACTGATGGAATTCTTGAACCCCTTGATCTGGATGATTTTGAGGTGTGCATTGAATGCATAAAGGGGAAACATACAAACATTAGGAAAATAGGTTCCAACAGAGCTTCAGACATCTTAGAATTGATTCATACGGATATTTGTGAACCATTTCCTATAGCCTCTTGGAATGGTCAACAATACTTTATCACATTCATAGACGACTATTCAAGATTTGGATACCTATATTTGATTAGAGAGAAGTCACAATCATTGGATGTGTTCAAAGAATTTAAAGCTGAAGTTGAACTTCAGTTAGGCAAGAAAATTAAGGCCATTAGATCTTATCGTGGTGGTGAATACTATGGTAGATCCGATGGATCAGGTGAACAACGTCCAGGGCCCTTTGCGATCTTCCTAAAGGAGTGTGGAATCGTCCCGCAATACACAATGCGAGGTAAACCTAGCATGAATGGTGTTACGGAAAGGCGAAACCGGACTCTTAAAGACATGGTGAGGAGTATGCTTAGTCATTCTTCATTGCCAGAATCACTTTGGGGAGAAGCACTAAAGACTGCAGTTTATATCCTTAATAGGGTTCCCAGCAAAGCAGTGACAAAAACCCCTTATGAGCTATGGAATGGAAAGAAACCTAGTATAAGGCATTTACATATTTGGGGTTGTCCAGCAGAAGCAAGGCCTTATAGGCCAAATGAAAGAAAGTTGGACTCAAGAACAATCAGCTGCTATTTTGTTGGATATGTTGAACGCTCTCGGGGCTTTAAGTTTTATAATCCCACTACAAGATCCTTTTTGGAGACGGAAATGCCAGATTCCTTGAGGATTTTGAGTTTGGAGGGGAAGATAAAATAAGGAATGTTGTCTTTGATGAGGAAGAAAATAATATTTCTCTTCCTAATATTGTCATCATTCAAGATGCAATTACGGAACAAGCAATTAATGATCAGGTCCCTGTTCATGACATTGTTATGGAATAGGCTTTGGTCCCTGACATTGTTTTGGGTCAAGACAATAATGAATCACCCCTTATGCCACCTATAGAACAAACTCAAGAAGTGCCATTAAGGAGATCCACTAGGGAAAGGAGAAATGCAATTCCGGATGATTATATTGTGTTTCTTCAAGAACATGAAAATATTTTAAGCTTGAAGGAAGATGATCCAATCAACTTCCAACAAGTCTTAGAAAGCTCTAATGCTCATAAATGGATTGATGCCATGAAAGATGAGATGCAATCTATGAAAGACAACGACGTTTGGGATCTTATTGAATTGCCTAAAGGTGCGAAACCCATTGGTTGTAAATGGATATTTAAAACCAAAAGGGATTCAAATGGCAACATCGAAAGATATAAGGCACGTCTAGTTGCTAGAGGTTTCACTCAGAAAGAAGGCATAGACTATAAAGAGACTTTCTCTCCGGTTTCTACGAAGGACTCCTTTAGGACAATGATGGCGCTTGTGGCTCATTTGGATTTGGAGCTACATCAGATGGACGTAAAGACAGCGTTTCTCAATGGCAACATTGATGAGACAATTTATATGGTGCAACCAGAAAACTTTGTATTGGGAGATTCAAAGTCTATGGTTTGCAAATTGAAAAAGTCCATCTATGGCCTTAAGCAAGCTTCTCGTCAATGGTACCACAAATTCCATCAGGTTATTATCTCCTATGGCTTTGAGGTGAACTTAGTGGAAGATTGTGTGTATCACAAGTTCAGTGGGAGTAAATTCATATTCCTGATACTATATGTTGATGATATCTTACTTGCCAGTAGCGATATAGGCTTATTGCATGAAACCAAGAAACTTCTCACTAAAGATTTTGAGATAAAGGACCTTGGTGATGCATCTTTTGTCTTAGGAATACAGATACTTCGAGATCGCGCTCAAGGTATCCTACGGTTATCACAAAAGGCCTACATTGAAAAGATTTTGGATAGATTTGGCATTAAGGATTGTACGTCAGGAGATACGCCCATATGTAGGGGAGACAAGTTTAGTCTCGCCCAATGCCCTAAAGGTAAGCTTGAGATGATAGAAATGACAAAGGTACCTTATGCTTCGGCAGTAGGAAGCCTTATGTATGCCCAGGTTTGTACTCGCCCTGATATAGCATTTATAGTGGGAATGTTAGGAAGATACTTGAGCAATCCAGGAATGGATCATTGGAAAGCAGCCAAGAGGGTTATGCGATATTTAAAGAGAACTAAAGATTATATGCTTACATATCGGACGTCAGATGAATTAGAAATCGTCGGATATACTGACTTTGATTTTGCTGGATGCCAAGATAGTAAAAGATCCACGTCAGGTTATGTCTACATGTTGGCTGGAGGAGCTATTTCTTGGAAGAGTGTTAAACATACACTCGTAGCTTCCTCTACTATGGCCGCTGAATTTGTAGCTTGTTTTGAGGCATCCAACCATGGGGTATGGCTGCGAAACTTTGTCACAGGGCTGCATATAGTGAGTGGTGTTGAAAGGCCACTGAAGATTTATTGTGACAATAGGTCAGCAGTGTTGTACTCCAACAACAACAGAAGCTCTTCAAAATCGAAGCACATCGATATAAAGTTTCTGGTTGTTAAAGAAAGAGTTCAGAGTGGTCAGATTTCCATAGAACACATAGGGACGAACTCCATGCTTGCGGATCCGCTTACTAAAGGCTTAGTGCCTACGGTCTTTCACGAGCATACTGCTCATTTGGGTGTTGTTTTGTTCGATGACACTACGGTTTAGTGGGAGTTCTTTATGTTGGTGTTCTATGTAAATAAATAAATGAAATATTCTTATGTTTATTTTCTGCAGAATAAAGAATTCAATGATATTTTCCCTCTGAATGTATTATATTTTGTGCTTGTGTTTCTGCTTTGTGTATGCAGAAAATTTAGGATTGATCTCATAAAGATTAAAGTAGGACCAGTTGGAAATAGGCATGGTAAGATCACATTGCATGTAATTTCCATGCCATTCATCCATACTTGATCTATGTCATTGAATATATTGGTGCGATGACCATGGAAGGTTTAGTTACGCTTGAAAGTGACAAAAGCCGCCATGATCTCATATTGATATAGGAGGTGGACCAGATTGTATCTAAGGATGAATCTAAAGAAAAATAGCATACAGTTGCGCACTAAAGATATACGATATAATTATCTCAAGTTAATATGTGGCCCAAGTGGGAGATTGTTAGGAAATTATATTTTCTAATAATTATTGTGGGTCACATATTATATTAATAATTATATTGTACTATTTATATATATTGGGTAAATTAAAGTGATCAGTTAAATATTCCCAAATAGATTCCTAAGTGAGTATGGGCTGAATGAGTGGATACCGGTGTTGGGTCAACTAGGTATAATGGGAGCTTATTGGCCCAACAATAAAGATAAAAACACTATAAAAAAGGGTTATGGTCCCCAATACGTCAAATGAACAACCCTAGTTTCTCTTCCACATCAAGAGAGAGACGGCACACTAAGGAATTCGGTTTTAGGGTGATTTGACTGAGGAAGACTACAAACCCCAAGAGACTAGATTAAAGTTATTCCGCTGCAATGGAGACAGGTATTCCTCCACCTTTATGTTGTTCTTATTTTTCTTTATTATTTGGTATGATGGATCTTGACTTGTAGGTGATAGTTATCACCATAAAGTTTAGAGGAATTAAAAATTCCAACAGTTCCTGATCGTCCTTATTTCATAAACAATAAGAATTCAATGAGGACGTCAAATCTATATCATCAAAATAGCAGTTGAAAATATCCTGAACTTACCAATACTTCTGATAGTTTATACCTACCTGACCACGCTTAAACTCATAAAGTCCTCTGAAGTCTTTTGTTTTGTACACAAGCGAAGGCAAAATATATCATTAATGTTATCCAAGTGAGTGGATTACATTGGCATGATTAGTTCTCACTACCTCATTCTTCTCCTTAGATCAACACTAGCCAATTATTTCATCATTATGCGATTTTTTGAATATGGATTTAAATCTCAAATGCGATTTTTTGACCGTACTAGTTTAATTTTTTAAAAAAAAAAATTGACCGAATTAAGCTCTTGGTCAAACATATACTAGACTAATGCAAACAACGCGTCAACAATGTCACTGCGTTAGGACATGCAACATTTGATATTGTGTTACACACAATTTGAGTTGCTCAGACGCGCAGGTGTCAGGACCACGTTTGACCAGGCATAGACACGTCACAATTGGTGTCGCGTTTAATGGTAGAAAGACAAGCCTATATGGGGGTCGCATTTTGAAAAAGTTGAAAGAAAAACAATAGTGAGATGGAATCTGAAAAGTGGAAAGACAAAAAAAAGGTCTTTTAAAAAAGTTGAAACAATGAAAAAAGGAAGTGGGTTAGGTGTAGGAATTATTAGATTTACGCAGAAACTATTTAATGTTGGACAAGTGGCCTCAAACTCAAGAGGGGTGAATTGTGTTTTAAAAATATTTTTGCAAAATGTCTCATTTTCTTTCTTGAAAACGAATTTCTTGAGTATAAATGATTTGCTACACGTAAAGACTAAATAATAGTGAATAATTCAAGCAAATAATTGGCAAGATATGAAATTAAATATGCTTATGTGAAAGATAAGGGTTAGAGATATTGCAAACGAGATGTATCCTAGTTCGGTCACCACCACCGTGACCTACGTCTAGACTGAAGCTGCTCTATCAATTTTTACTATTCGGTTGAGCTTCAAGGGTGCTCAACAAACCACTACAATATTCTCCAAGACTTCGGTCACTTGAAGACCAAAACTTTTCCTTCACTTACACAAGGGTTCACTCCCCTCTCAATTCAAGAAATCATATTGAGATGATTAAAAATGGCTAAGTACTCTCAAAATATAGATTACACAAATTGAAGAACTAATAGGTGTATAGCTTTAAATGAAAGATGAGCTCAAGTGTATGCAATGATCAAAGTAAGTAATCAATAAGCAATAATTGGCTATGAGTAATAAAGGTTAACTAATTGATCTATGGTCATCCACTGTTCATTACTCTTGATGTGGTTATTTATATTGACATCTCATTTGAAAACTAGCCGTTTATAGTCGTTTCTAGCCGTTGTGATCCGTACATATCCAGGTATTTATCGGGCACATATCCGGATATGGATATCCGGATATGGTATCCGGATATTGATATCCGGATATCAATATCCAGATATTCATAGTGCAATATCCGGATATTTCATGGAAGCACCCTTTTTGCATGAATTCTGAGTTTCTTTTCTTTCAAAAATGGTTTTTATAACTTGGAAAGCATGTAATTAGTTGTGGAATATATCTAGAAGTGCTTAGATCAAGTAAGTTCTTTTCCAAACCAATTTAATAACCGTAGGCTTCTCTCAAATCCATAAGCATTCAATATCTTGGTTCTGACTAAGTTAAATTATTCCAGAGATTCATACTAACTAATTAAGGGTCCAGAAACCTAACATACGCTTCTGTTTGCGCAAAATAGTTTAAAACATGTTTTTTTCTAGAATATCTGGATGTTCCTCAAGGACATATCCGGATTTGATATCCGGATATCACAAGGTCAATATTCGGATGTCCATATATGGATATCATATCCGGATATTTCGTGACAGAATGCAATTTTGCATTTTCGCGAAGATATCCTTCCAATGTTCCATTTTTAACACATACAGACGTTCAAGCTTGCCTTTTTAGGTGTGTTATACCATTTTTACACTTAGGTTACCAACTTTCCCTTATTATATGCATCAAGGTTCATTTTTTTCTAATAAAAACTCAAGAACAAAGGTGTAGAATGTACCCTAAGCTTCACAAACAGAAAATGAAGGGTTTTTAAAGTTGGAAAATCCACTCTAGTTACTCTAGGCAGAGATGCACGAATTTAAGCTTTCAAGCTTGGCCCTTTCTTAACAAAGCTCACTCCTTGGAGCTTCAATGTTTGTTTAGAAGACTATAACCCACCTCAAACCAAAAACAGCCCCACACTCCCCAACTCAGTAGCTAGAACACTCCCAAGAAGGTATCTTTCTTATCCCCATATCTTGCCCACAAGCAACAATGGTGTGTTCTAGTGAAGAGGAAAAGAAGAAAAATGGTAGCTAGGAGGTTTTCTTGAAGAAGAGTATCAACATGGGAATGTGCAATAGCTTAGGGTTTTGTGCCCCACTTATCTAAAATATGCAGCATGTTATATATAAAAAAAGGAAATGAAGGTGAATCAATCCATGAATATTTTGTTGGGTTGTACAACGAGGATGGAGAATTTAAAGTTTCATTTACTCCTTCCAACAGTGCTGTTTCATGTGGCTGCAAAAAATTTGAAACTTGCGGCATTTTGTTTGTCATGTAATCAAGGTTCTTGATGTCAAAGACATAAAATCAATGCCCATTCAATATATTTTGAAAAGGTGGAATAGGGAAGAAAAAAGTGGATTTATGAAATATACACATGACAGACATGTTCAAGAAGATGCTAATCTTGATAGCACATAATGGTATAGGCAAATTTGTCCTAAATTGGTGAGAATAGCCACACAAGCATCTAATTGTAAGGAAGCTTATATCTTTATGGAAAAGGCCATAGAAGACTTAAAAAAGCAAGTTGATGAGATTTGCAAGAAAAAATTGGGACTAGAACATAGTAATGTTGATCTTTCTTCCTTATTCCCAAATGAAAATTATTTCCTACAAGTCAAAGGCCTGAAAAGAAGAAATGGTATAAGGAATTGGAAAAACGTCTAAAGAGTTGGGTTGGAAACCAACCCAAGAAGACAAAAAAAGGTTCCAAAAATCAATGCTTCACAAAATAAACAATTGAAGGTAATTTTATTTGCAACAATATTTTTAGGGAAAACTTCAAAAATTCCCCCTGTAACTTTCCTTATAATCATTTACTCCATCTTCAAAATTTTGAATCATTTACCCCCTGACTTAAAGTTTTTTTTATCATTTATCCCCCTAAGTGATAGGGGTAAGTGATAAAAAAATCTAAATAAAGATATAAATAATTCAAAAAAATTGTGAGGGGGGTAAGTGATAATTAAGAAAACTCATAAGGGATTTTTTTGAAGTTTTCCCATATTTTTATTGAGTATTGTGTTTTATTTTTTTAATAAACTTTGTATTATGTTTATAATATATTTGTATTATGTTTATTGAATAGGAGGCATTTCATGATACTTTTTTTTTCAATCAACAAGCACTGAGTTCAATCCACTGTCAATTCCTTTAAGTGATGTATCAAACTTAATGAGTAACTGAGTATCCATCGAGTACCAATTCCTTTGACGCAAAGTTTATCATAGATTATGGTAGGTCAGTTTTTCAAAAGAAGTTTAAAAAGACACCATGAATATGAACTTGTTGGCTTTTTGCTGTTTTAGTACTAGCTAGTATGTTCGAATTGACTATATTTTGACTAACTACATGGATAATAACGGGGCAGTATAAAATCCGGATCTATATTTTTGATGAGATTGTAGATTGAATTGGAAGATTTTGTACAGACTCGTAGGTGAAGTTTTATCAATATTTATTTTGGCTCTTTTAGCTTCAAGATTTAGTTTATTTACTGTAATAAATCAAGCTTTGTTATGGATTAATTTGTACTGGTTTCAAATTTCAATAGTGATTAATGCTAACTTAGTTGGAAAATTGTAACTTAGGTGATTCACTATCAGCCGAAGCAAGTTGTCATCTAAAGCATGACATTTGAACAGAAAACTTTCAAGACCCAACCGTTTGGCTAATTAAGATGTTTTCCATTTTAATTTGTTTATTTTTTAACCAAACAATAACATAATTTAACCTAAAAAGGAAACAATTCTTTGGTAGAAAAAAAGAAAACATAATTAACCACTGAAGAAGTTTTTCAATTTAGCCCTTATATTGATTAAGTATCAAATTAATATAATAAATTTATTTACAGTGAATTAACAATTGACCTACATTATCAGACTTGATTAAATTATTAGTTAAATTAGTTTGATATTTGATTAATCAATATAATACATAAATTGAAATGAAACATTTCACCAAGTACCACTAAATCGCTAAGCTGCAAGCATGCCAAGTAACTACAGAAAGGGCTAGATATAAGTCGTTATATCCATGTTGTAGTTTTGTTTTCGCTTTTGCCTGATTCATTATTTGGTCTTTTAAACCTTGTATCTTTTAGTTACCATGAAAAGTAAAGTGACTAGATTAGAACTCAACATGATCATATCATTTCCTTAGTTGATTCTCATAACACATAAAGATCAAGGGAAATAAACTAGTTTACATGGCAAAAGGCACCACCTTCAAATGTTGAGTTTTTTTTTATGGTTTAAAATTAGTACTTTAAGTTTGGCAAAACAAAAACACTGAGAATCCAAAAATGAAACTTAAACAGAGTCGCACAAGTGCTACAAGGAAATAATTGAAATTTGTCCAAACAGCTCCTAAAGTAATGCCTTTGATTCCAAGCTGAAGCACAAAGACAAGGAAATAATTGATAGGGATGTGAAGAATGTAGCAGTGATTGTGCCATGAGATCAGGAAGCGAATAAAGTACGTAAGATTAAGCTTCGGTGGCAAATCTTCTTCTTCTTTTAACTTTAAACTTCGGTGGCAATATCTTCTTATTGACAAAAGAGGACCGATATTTTCCTCAGATCGAGCCGCAAGAATGTTATAAAAGTCGAAGTTACTACTATTGTCCTTTGCATCGTAAGGCCCAAAAGTTTGAATCTTTTGGCTTCAAAAGCTTGACCACAAAAGATAGAAGAAAGTAGCACTTCAACTTGAGCAATCTTTTGATGCTTCACTTAAAAATATGGCCTACGTAAGAGGCAAAAAGTAGAGGAGAGAAATAGATTTTTCAATTCTAAATGAGTTTGTTGAATAGCTGAAAATGTGGGAGGGTAAAGTAGAGAGAAAGATATAATAAGTAAATAGAAGGGAAAGAAGAGAGAATAAGAGAAAATAAAAAAGTAACGGTTGATTTATTATTAGAAATAATAAATGGCTGGGATTGATTAACTTGACACATTACATGAAAACTCCACATGAGAGGGTCATGATCCCCAAAATATTCTTACGAGAATATCCCAATATCCTTTCCTAGACAATGAAGCACGAACACACAATTTTTTTTTAAAAAGCGTGTCAGACACGTGTCGGATATCGACATCCGACATGCTCTGACATGCAGTCAATTTTTTTCGACACGCGATCAATGCTTTGACACGCATCCGACATGTTTTTTTTAGGTCTAAATTTTATTTTGTTAACTAAACATAAAAATAATAATTTATAAATCAATTTTTTCTGTCAAAAAATTTGAAATAAAAAATTAACAAGGTACGAAAAATTATTCTACTTTATATTTATGTTATGAAATTTGAATATTTGATTGGTTGTATGACTTATTATGAGATGTTATATGTATTAAATATAAACTATATTATATATATATATATTAAAAATATTATTTAATATCAAAACGTGTCCTAACGTGTTGAAATATGTCATTTTTTAAAATTAATGTATCGGCATGTGGTGTTGTATCTCGTGTCAGTGTCGGTGCAACATAGTTCCTAGATATTCAGATATTTAACATCAGGATGCCCAAATTTTTCGAAAAGTAACGGATATCAACTCGTTTGAAATTCTTGCTTCACACATAAACTAGCCCACTCCAAAACACTATCACTGGGCATGTTTGGTACGTAGTATAGGATAACGTCTGATAGTATAAGACCTGATAGTATAAAGGGATCCTATTGTATAAACTTATACTATCAGGCCTTATACATCACATCAAACAGGATAAGGCATGATAGTATAAGACCTGATAATATAAGCCCTGATTGTATAAGACCTGATTGAATTTTAATACTATCCAGCGTTTGTCACGGTATTGTATAAAATAATATATTGTATAAGTTAATATCATCTAGTATTTGATAATGCATTGTATAATACTATATAGGATAAAAATAAATATTTTTAATAAAAATATCCTTTAATAAAGAATTGATATAATTCTTTAAAAAATGGGCTTTTTGACCCTTTTTCCCCTCATTAATTAATTAATAACCAATTTGCCCCTGATCCAGAACTATCCACCAACTTGCCCCCTTTTAGTCGACTACATTGCTTTTTTAGTCGAGCAAATGGTCAAAATGCAGAAAGTGGACTACAGCAATTTTAGTCGACTAAAAAATCATCTTAATCGACTACATTTTTGGGATATTTAGTCGACTAAGTAACGATATTTAGTCGACTAAATATCGACGAATTTGTTTTTTAAACCCCCCCCCCCCAATTCGGCAGAGGGGGAGTAGGATGACCTAATCGACTAAGGAGGCGGCCCAAACCCCAAATCCGCAGTAGCAGCTCCCAAACCCTTCCCTCAGGCGTGTGGATTGCACCTTATACATTTTGTTCATGTATTTCCTTTACGTCGTTGATGTCCCGTAACTTTTTTTAATGAATGCAAAATTGTTATGTTTTTTGGATCTATGTTATGTTGTGTAATGAATTGAATTCCATTTCAATATTGTATAACTTATGATTGGAAACTTTTTAGCAATTTGATCATCACGGCACAAAACAATATTGAACAGGTCACATTCGTCCATAACACATCACAACAAATCAGTATATGTGTTTAAAAAGGCTACATCTTGTATTGTTAACCGTAAACAAACGTTATGACAACATACAATTTTGTTTTAGGAATTTAATGTCCACATGGGTCTTTTGACTCGGAAATTATGCTCCCTAAGTCACACTCCCTTAGTGGATCAGTGTAGAGTGGAAACCAAGGGCAAAAAACATGTGTAATTCGGATTTGGGGTCCTAAACCAGCAGTTTAGTCCTAAACCAGTACAAGTTAATCGACTAAACTGCTGGTTTAGGACCCCAAATCCGAATTACACATGTTTTTTGCCCTTGGTTTCCACTCTACACTGATCCACTAAGGGAGTGTGACTTAGGGAGCATAATTTTCGAGTCAAAAAATCTGCGTTGTAACAATTTAAACACATATAATTTATTAATACAAGCATCATTACATCAACCCGTTCATATTTTTCAAATACAAATATCATGACATCAAATACAAACATAGCACCGTCATTACATCAACCCGTTCATTTTTTTCAGTTACATGACATTACATCAAATACAAGCATCTTAAACCATAAATGCCTATAATGTTAAACCATCAAAACATTAATGCCCATAAATTCATCTTGTATTGGGAATCCTCATAGGACATGTACGTTTGTTGTGACCAATTTGCTTACACAGGCTACATCTACTCTGACTGCTCGTCGGTTGAGACTCAACCCAATCCATCTCATTCTGTATCCTTGACGATTTGGGTCTTCCTTGTGCACGTACCAAAGATGCATTTGGGATAATGGTTGGGCCATCAATTTGTGGAATCAACAACTCATTGCCCATTGGATACCAATGTGCATCATATACCTTATCAATTTGTGCAATTGAGAACACAGGATCAGGTTAATCGACTAAACCAGTACAGGTTAATCGACTAAACTGCTGGTTTAGGACCCCAAATCCGAATTACACATGTTTTTTGCCCTTGGTTTCCACTCTACACTGATCCACTAAGGGAGTGTGACTTAGGGAGCATAATTTCCGAGTCAAAAAACCCATGTGGACATTAAATTCCTAAAACGAAGTCGTATGTTGTCATAACGTTTGTTTACGGTTAACAATACAAGATGTAGCCTTTTTAAACACATATACTGATTTGATGTGATGTGTTATGGACGAATGTGACCTGTTCAATATTGTTTTGTGCCGTGATGATCAAATTGCTAAAAAGGTTCCATTCATAAGTTATACAATATTGAAATGGAATTCAATTCATTACACAACATAACATAGATCCAAAAAACATAACAATTCTGCATTCATTAAAAAAAGTTACGGGACATCAACGACTTAAAGGAAATACATGAACAAAATGTATAAGGTGCAATCCACACGCCTGAGGGAAGGGTTTGGGAGCTGCTCATGCGGATTTGGGGTTTGGGCCGCCTCCTTAGTCGATTAGGTCATCCTACTCCCCCTCTGCCGAATGGGGGGTTTTTAAAAAACAAATCCGTCGATATTTAGTCGACTAACTATCGTTACTTAGTCGACTAAATATCCCAAAAATGTAGTCGATTAAGATGATTTTTTAGTCGACTAAATTTGCTGTAGTCCACTTTCTGCATTTTGACCATTTGCTCGACTAAAAAAGCAATGTAGTCGACTAAAAGGGAGCAAGTTGGTGGATAGTTCTGGATCAGGGGCAAATTGGTTATTAATTAATTAATGAGGGGCAAAAGGGTCAAAAAGCCTTAAAAAATGTCATATGATATTAATTTTTATAAAAATTTATTGATCCGTGTGTCCAAAATATAAATTAATTTTTATAAAAATAAAAATATTCAATATTTTAAAACTTAATATATTGAAAAATAATTTTTATTTTAATATGTTAATATTAAAATAATATACTAATTTTTGAGAATTATACTGGTCAACGATGTTAATACACCAACCTCTTATCAGGCCGTATCCTTCCCTCTTAGGCCGGATTAAGTTATACATCGTTTTGATGTATTAAGGAATTTTGTTGTATAAGCTTATACTATACGATGACCACACCAAACAACTGAAAATGTCATAACGTATAGTATAAGCTTATAATATCAGGCCTTATACGTCACACCAAGCAGGCCCTTAGGGCATGTTTGGTACATAATATAGGATAAAACCTGATTGTATAAGATCTGATTAAATTTTAATACTATCCAGCATTTGGCATGATATTATATAAGATAATATCATCCAATATTTGATAATGCACTGTATAATACTAGATAGGATAAAAATAAATATTTTTGACAAATACCTTTTAATAATGAATTTATATAATTCTCCCAAATTTATCAGATGATATTAATTTTTATAGAAATATGTTGATCAGCGTAACCAAAAAATATATTAACTTTTATAAAAATAAAAAAATCTCAAATATTTTAAAAATTTATACATTGAATTTTTTTTTATTTTAATATATAAATATTAAAATATTATTTTAATTCTTGATAGTTACATTGTTTAATACATCAATTTCTTATCAAGCTTAATCCTACCCTTGTAGGCCTTATTAAGTTATACATCATTTTGATGTATAAAGAGATCCTGTTGAATAAGTTTATACTATACGATGATCACACAAAATAACTAAAAATATCATAATGTATAATATAAATTTATATTATCAGACCTTATACATTACACGAAACAGGCCTTGAGGGCATGTTTGGTGCATAATATAAGATAAGACCTGGTAGTATAAGGCCTGATTGTATAAGACCTGATTGAATTTTAATACTATCCAGCGTTTGGCACGGTATTGTATAAAATAATATATTGTATAAGATAATATCATCTAGTATTTGATAATGCACTATATAATACTATATAGGATAAAAATAAATATCCTTTAATAAAGAATTTATATAATTCTTCAAAAAAAATGTCATATGATATTAATTTTTATAAAAATTTATTGATCAGTGTGTACAAAACATAAATTAATTTTTATAAAAATAAAAATATTCAATATTTTAAAAATTAATACATTGAAAAATTAATTTTTATTTTAATATATTAATATTAAAATAATATATTAATATTAAAATAATATATTAATTTTTGAGAATTACACTGGTCACTGGTCAACGATGTTAATACACCAACCTCTTATCAGGCCTTATCCCTTCCCCTTAGGCCGGATTAAGTTATACATCATTTTGATGTATTAAGGGATCCTGCTGTATAAACTTATACTATACGATGGTCACACCAAACAACTGAAAATGTCATAACGTATAGTATAAGCTTATACTATCAAGCCTTATACGTCACACTAAATAAGCCTTGAGGGCATGTTTGGTGCATAGTATAAGATAAGACATGATAGTATAAGACCTGATTAAATTTTAATACTATTCAGCGTTTGGTATGATATTGTATAAGATAATATCCTCCAATATTTTAAAAATTAGTATATTAAAAAAATTATTTTAATATATAAATATTGAAATGATATATTAGTTCTTGAGAATTGTACTTGTAAGCAATATTAATACATCAATCATTTATCAGGCCTAATCCACCACTCCTAGGCCGGATTAAGTTATACGTCATTTTGATGTATAAAGGGGTCCTGCTGTATAAGCTTATACTATACGTTGGTCACACCAAACAATTGAAAATGTCATAACGTATAGTATAAGCTTATACTATCAAGTCTTATACATCACACCAAACAGGCCCCGAGAGTCTAAGAAAATTTACCACATCCGAGATTAACCCGAATTTACAATAATGTCACACCAATAACACTCTAACAGAGCAAATTTGTTTCTTCGTGGTTGTGGCTAGCGATTGGAATGTAAACGCATGTAAAGGTGCCATGGAAACTAGGGTGTTTGCTACTGTTTCTTGTATTTTAATTTTTAGGATGGACTTTGGGTCTAAGTGAGTTGTGGGTCGGGTATTGGGTTATGGGATTGACGAAGGGTTGGGCTTACATCACCTTAAATAAATGAATCTTGGGTCATGTCAAAAAAATCAAAAAAAAAATTATGGACTTTGGGTCTAAGTGAGTTGTGGGTCGGGTATTGGGTTATGGGATTGACGAAGGGTTGGGCTTACATCACCTTAAATAAATGAATCTTGGGTCATGTCAAAAAAATCAAAAAAAAAAAAATGAACCGTTGGGCAATACGACATCGTTTAAAAGCTATATATATACATAGATGCCTCGCAATTGCTAAGAACCCTAGCCTCTCTCGCATTCTCAGCATCACTCAGCCGCAACTATTCCCTCCCCAAAAGAGCCACATCTTCACATCGGAGAGTGAAATCGTTGCAGTCTCTTATTAGTTATCCCTTAACCTTTCTCCAAAAATGGATGTATCTGTGGAAAGTGAAGAAAGACCCAAATTCAGAGATATCAGACGCTATTTTTGCAAATATTGCGGCGTCTGCAGGTCCAAAAAAACCCTCATCACCTCTCACATCAATTCTAACCATAAGGTACTTTTTTTCCTTATAATTTTTACTTTGTGTGCTTCAAAATTAAATCTTTTTTAAGCAACCTGAATATGGGGTACGTGGTATCTTTAAATTTCATGGTTTTGGGATTTTTGTTTTTCTTTTATGGGTTAAGAGTGTCTTAAATTCCAAATATTTTTTTTTCTGTTTTTCAATCTCTAAGTTAACCATGTATTTTATATTTATATGATTTTGTTGTGACTTTTGATGTATTTTAGGAGGAGGTGGAAAAGACAGGAGTTGAAATAGATCCTGAAGTAGAGGGTGTAAAATCCAACACTTGCGAGGAATGTGGTGCCAGTTTCAAAAAGCATGCCTACTTGTTGCAGCACATGCTATGTCATTCGTTTGAGGTATTTGTTTAATTATAAACCTGACATTGTTCTATCTTTTAATCTCCATATTTTTGTTATCATTATGTAAGTGTTTGGATTACATGTATATTGGGACTTCTGAATTCGTATGATTTATACTTTAAAACTCTGGTCATAGGGACTATATATTTGAATATTTTTGTGTGGATGGAGAAATTGAGCTGGGTGGTCTACAACCCTTGATATATGTAGCTAAATATGTATAAAATCATCTGCATGTCTTTATGTTTGCACGAGTGATCTCTTCCTTGGAAAGATATTAGTTTTCTGTTAGAAATAGCTATATGTAAACACTTGGTTTTGTTAATTGTTGCATCAACTGAAGATACATGTTTTTGCAGGAAAGTAATTTAAAAGACATAAAAATCTTTGGAAAATAATGGATATTATAGTGTGAAGCATTGGATCCCAGAGAAAGAACTCCAAAATGCATGAGGCAGCATGTTTTGACTTGATGGATCAGTATCAGGTTGGGAGACCTCCTGTGAAGCTCCATCAAGGATGCCTCGGTCACGCTCTGTTCAAAATGAGGTTGGCAGTTTGTTCTCGTGTATTGTTCTTGTCAAAGTACTATGGTGTTCCTGTCAGATTTTTTGTTTCTAGCTTTAACACTTTTTTGTAATGGTTCCAGAGACCATATGTGTGTACGGTCAATGATTGTCAGGCTAGTTACAGAAGAAAGGATCACTTGACTCGTCACAGTCTACAGCATCAAGGGAAAACTTTTAAATGTCCTATTGAGAATTGCAACCTTGACTTCTCTATCCTGAGCAATATGAAAAGACATGTCAGTGAGTTGCATGATGACAGTTCTACTACCTCAACTAGTGTTCAAAGTCAGAAGCAGTATGTATGTCCAGAAATTGGCTGTGGAAAGGTTTTCAGATTTGAATCAAAGCTACGAAAGCATGAAGATTCTCATGGCAAGTTTCCTTTTAATTTTCAATATGAATTAACATGTTTTCCATTTGATGTTTGTAAAGTCGTTCTTTATATGGATTGCTGTAAGATGATGTGCCCAATTTTGAAGAAAGCCCTTACTCTGCAGTTAAGCTGGAGTCAGTAGATGTAGTGTGCTTAGAGCCTGGTTGCATGAAACACTTCACTAATGCCCAATGCCTTAAAGCCCATATAAATTCCTGCCATCAATATGTTACCTGTGACACTTGTGGGACCAAGCAACTGAAGAAGAATATTAAGCGGCACCTCCGTACACATGAAGCTGGCACTTCATCAGAGGCATTTCAATGTGAATTTAAGGGTTGTGGCTGCACATTCTCAACCGTAAGATTCCTTAGTCTTAAAACTGCTTGTTTTACTTTCTAACCGAATTCCCAATTCAGTTACAATTGTGAACTTTCTTTTAATTTTCTCTCGTGGTTTATACATCAACAGAAATCTAATCTTCGTAAGCATGAGAAGGCTGTGCACTTTCAAAAAAAACCTTTTGTGTGTTGCTTTCCTGAATGTGGCATGAGCTTTGCTTACAAACATGTCAGAGATAACCATGAAAAAACTGGGAAACATGTTTATACCCTTGTAAGTTCTTTCGCCTTGCCTTGCCTTAGTCTTGTGGAAAATTTCCTGATGAATGATAGCTTATCCTTTGCATTAATATATACTCATTGAAATTTCCTCGATACAGGGGGATTTTGAAGCAGCTGACGAAGAATTCAGGTCAAGGTCGAGGGGAGGGATGAAGAGAAAGTGTCCTACTGTTGAAATGTTTGTCAGGAAGAGAGTTACACCTCCTAGTCAATTGGAGAACTGGTTACTTATGCTGGATACTGACTAAGATGCATTGAGCTTTGTGTGCTCTGAACCCTGCCCCTAGAAAAATAGACAAGGAATATCAAACACGTTGTACTGCTACCACAATGTGCATTTAGTAGAAATTGTGTAAATATATATTTCGGGACAAGGATTAGTGTTGGTGTTACGGGTATAGGATTAGGACAATAACTATTTCTACCGTGTATTTTGAGTACAAATATATACTTGGGATTAGGAGATTAGTGTTACAGATATCATAGTTAATTGAGCCGCAATAGCATCGCGAGCTGTGTTGTATGAGCTGTGTTGTATGAGCGTTGTGGTGCTCTGCCTTGTGTTGTTTAATCTATCTGCATCTCTTTTTGTCTCTTCTGTTTATCTCTCTTTTTAAAAAATGTTTTTTTTTGTTATTATTTTTATCATATATCTATATATTTTTGCAATTGCAACTTGCTATAATGCCATAGTGTTTTTTGAGGTTGGGTGTGACACGTTGCAGTTCATACGCCTAGGACAATAAATATTTTGTTGAGTATAGTTGTTGCAGTTTAATCTATTTCTTCTTTTATAGAACAATATGGGCCGTACATTAATAAACCTAAACGGATGACAAGTTAAATTATTAGTGCATTTAACTCTTAAAAAAGTAAATTTATTGAGATAATATGCGAAAGTTAATTCGATGCTAACCCCACAGATCTTAAGTTTAAAAAGAGAGAGTTAAAACTCGGTTTTGTTTTGAATTATTGATCTCCTTATACATTTTCATCCAAATCTAATCCTTAATACCATTATAAATTTAATTAATTAATTAAATTTATCTTGAAAGAAGAAAATAAATTGATGATAAAAAAATAGGAAAAAAAAATTAAATATATTGAAAACTTATAATATTTACAAGAAAAAATAAATTTAAAAAAAATTAAAAATAAGAATTAAATATGTCTAAATGAAGAAAAAAAATAAAAGAAAAAATTAGACTAAATAGTTAAAGGTTAAAAGTGAAAAAAAAAAAAAATAGACTGCAGACAAAAAAAATAAAAATAAAAGAATCCGTATCGTAATTTTATTTGGTAAATAGTATCGTAAATTTTTAACAGATAGTCTTAAAGTACTTAAATTGAAAAAAAGAAAACAATTTTGCTTTGAAATGGAATTGTATTTAAATTAAATAAGTATCTATTTATCTTTTCATGCATTAAGATTATGATATATTTTAAATTAAACAAATGAGAAATAAAAAATATATTCTTATTTACTTACTATAAGAGTCCCTGTTTTAATTAAAATCTGTTTTAATTAAACATACATAAGTTCAAAATGTCCCCGTCAAAGTGAAACATAAAAAAACATAAAAGTGGTATGAATGTAGTGTGCATCACGTCAAACTAGACTAGCGTATTTTATAATAAAAATGGGTCAAAAAATAATTTAATTGTTCAACTCGCCAAAAATTAAAATGAAAACCGAAAAATTAAACTGATATAGTAACATTATGTTTAATATATACAATGTATATGAAAATTGAACATGATGTTTCATATACTCAATGAGTACATTGTGTAACAATCATTAAATCCTTATATTTCATGATTTTATAGAAATGAATAAATAATCAATTTTACTATAATTAAAGCAATAAACTTAAAGATCCTTAACGGAATCTCCTATTATTTTTCTTTAGTACATCCATAGAATTTCAATTTTAAAATTTAGTAGTAAATATTTCGTATATTGGATAGACATTTTAAATTTAAGTAAAATTTAAAAAATTAAATTAAAAAAAAGAGAAAAGATTATAAAATTATAAAAGTATGCATAATAAATTTTTTAGAGTTTAAAAAATATAAATAAAAATAAAAATATATTTAAAAGTATAAATAAGATATGTATTCTTTATTCAAAACAATTTGAATTTAAAATTTAAAAGAATAGAGGTTAAGAATTACATGAATCTTTTTATGAGAGATTAGAATAATAATTTAAATTATTTTTAAAATAATTTACTTCAAGTTAATATATAGAGATGGGTTGCTTTAAAATATTTTACACATGATATAATCAATATTTGGATGATAATTTAAGCCATGAAAGGCTGAATAAATAAATAAATATAAAATAAGCAGATAGATATGAAATTGATTAAACAGATTGTGACGAGCTCAGAGAAAGAAGAATGGGAAAAGGCAATGCAAGACGAGATCAAGTCCTTGCACGAGAATCAGACTTATGAGCTGATCGAGTTGCCTAAAGGAAGACGAGCTTTGAAAAATAGATGGGTCTACAAGATTAAGAATGAAGAGAACGGGAAAAAGCCGAGATACAAAGCCCGGATTGTAGTGAAAGGCTGCAATCGGTCCGAACCGTGTTAGCCATGGCGGCTTCGATGGACCTTGAGATAGAACAAATGGACGTGAAGACAGCATTTCTTCACGGTGATTTAGAAGAAGAAATATATATAGAGCAACCTGAAGGATTCCAAGCTCCAGACCAAGAAGACTTGATATGTCAGTTGAAGAAGAGTCTCTATGGTTTGAAGCAAGCACCTCAGCAGTGGTACAAGAAATTTGAATCATTCATGACTGATCATAAGTTTGAGAAGACAGAAGCCGACCACTGCGTATTTGTGAAGAGGTATGAGGCCAGAGATTTTTTGATTTTGTTGTTGTATGTTGACGACATGCTTATCGTAGAGAAAGACAAATTGAGGATAGCCTCCCTGAAAAAGGCGTTGAGCTCGTCCTTTGCAATGAAGGACCTCGGCCCTGCAAAGCAGATTCTCAGAATCAAGATCATCCAAGATAGACAGAAGAAGCTACTGTGGCTAAGTCAAGAGAAATACATTGAGAAGATTCTGAAGAGATTCAACATGGACAAAACCAAAACAGTTAGCACCCCCTAGCCGGACACATAAAGCTGAACCAGAAGCAATGTCCGAGATCTGATGAAGACAAAGATGAGATGATGAAGGTCTCGTACCAATCCGCTATCGGAAGCTTGATGTATGCAATGGTTTGCACTAGACCCGACTTGGCGTATGCTGTTGGAATGGTAAGCCGGTATTTGTCAAACCCCGGCAAAGAGCACTGGGAAGCAGTGAAGTGGATCTTCAAGTACCTCCGAGGTACGACAAATTTATGCCTCCGATTTGGAGAAGGCAAAGCCGAGTTGCAAGGCTACTCGGATTCTGATTTAGGGGGAGACGCCAACTCGAGGAAATCGACGACTGGATATTTGATGAGATTTGCCAGAGGAGCTGTCTTTTGGCAATCAAGACTTCAGAAATGTGTTGCACTAGCGACAACTGAGGCTGAGTACATTGCCGCTACTGAGGAAACCAAAGAGATGCTGTGGATGAAGAAGTTCCTCATGGAACTCGGCTATGATCAAGACAAGTACGGGCTGAGTTGTGACAATCAAAGCGCAATCCATCTTGCGAAGAATTCGACCTATCACTCCCGCACTAAGCATATTGATGTGAGGTATCACTGGATCCGGGATGTGGTGGAAGGTGGAGAGCTCGAACTCGTCAAAGTGCACACTGACCAAAATTGGTTCGACATGATGACAAAGCCGGTTCCAACAAGGAAATTTGAAGACTGCTGTGAAGGAGCCAGATTGATGCTGAAGCCGACGCATTGAAGTCGGAGGGGGAGATTTGTTGGGCTTCCTCCTTCAATGCTAAGCCAAAGCCCATTTGAGGGGATTCCTAAAAACCCTAACCCTAGATCTCACCTCCTCTATATATTCATTAATTGGGGGTGGAGGCTAGGTTAAGAAAAAGAGAGAGAAAATTTGAGAGATAATTATTTGATTGTTTGAGCAAAGTTTTATGCTTTGCATTTGAGAAATCTCTAGAGAGAGTTTGAGTGAAACATCTCTAGGGAGGTTTGATTATCGCCATTGTTGGAGAGGTTGAGTTAACCACCACATTAGTGATTCTGATTATTTGTAACCATTATTTTCATAGTAGATTTCTGATCTGGACTAGGTCCCGTGGGTTTTTACTTCTTCATTGAAGAAGGTTTTCCTACGTTAAATCTAGTTGTGTTCTTCTTCTCTCTCTCCCGTGTTTACGTTTTGATTTTTCCGCTGCGCTGCCTGACCTGGTGAAATTCAGGCCGAGGTATTGCTGAGATCTGAGATCGAGGATCTCATTTACTGACTTCCGCAAAGGCCCCTGAGCCGATATGAGAGAACCGAGTTTTTCCCAACAATATTGAATAATCTCCGTTTGAAATTTCCAAACTCAGTGCTAAACTTTTTGATTAAAAATAATAGACATCTTAATTACATTTATTTGAGCAGGAAAGGTAAATTTGAACACGATACCTGCACCTGATTCACTCAGATTTGAATGTATTTTAAAAGGTACTTCAATTATAATAGGGTTGTCCAATTTATTAGGACAAAATTAATTACACCTAGAAAGGTGGTACATCACTTTTTATGTATAGCAGTACACCACTTTTCTTTTAGGAAGACAAGTGGGACTTTTTAGTTCAAATATATTTTTAAGTTGGTTCTTCTACTTAATTGTAATTATTTTTAACTTAATCATCGGCATCTGTTGTTATTATAATACTATTTAATAAAGTTATAACACAATAAAGTGTACGGACTAAAATAAAAATAATTGTTATAAAAAAAAATAAAAAAAATAAAAAAAAATAATTGTCATATAAAATGGCCAAAAGTGTTATACTTTTAATATTTACGCCGCATAATTATTATTGTAGATCTCGTCCCTATAGATTCCACAACAATTGTATGCCTGTCTTACAGAATTGCAACAGATGATGGAGACAATTAAAAATATTTGTACATATAAAAAAGATCAAAAAATATTTTAGTATAATTTTTACATAAAAATACTTCTGCAGTTAATGCAGATAATTTATCTGCATTTACTTGCAACATGACGTCGTTTTGAAATTGAAAGATTGGAAAATTATAATTATAAAAATTATAATAACTCTGAAATAAATTAAAATTACAAAAATACCATGATTTTCGCCCCAAAACAACGTCGTATTAAACTTATAGCAGATAACTTATTTGCAGCAACTCCAAAAAAAGCGAATCCAAATTTTTATATATAATTGTTGATTCATATATACTTTGTATTTATATTACATTAATATTAACTACCATGCATTCATTTAATTGTTAGAATTTTCCAAACTCCATTATACCAAATCATAAAGAAATAAGAACATAAAGGTGGAGGCATATCTGTCTCCATTGCAGCGGAATAACTTTGATCTTGTCTCTTGGAGTTTGTAGTCTTCCTCAGTCAAATCACCCTAAAACCGGATTCCTTAGTGTGCCGTCTCTCTCTTGATGGGGAAGAGAAACTAGGGTTGTTAATTTGACGTCTTGGGGACCATAACCCTTATAGTATTTTTTTATCTTTATTGTTGGGCCAATAAGTTCCCATTATACCTAGTTGGTCCAACACCGGTATCCACTCATTCAGCCCATACTCACTTAGGAATCTATTGGAAATATTTAACTGATCACTTTAATTTACCCAATATATATAAATAGCACAATATAATTATTACTATAATATGTGACCCACAATGATTATTAGAAAATATAATTTCCTAACAATCTCCCACTTGGGCCACATATTAACTTGAGATAATTATATCATATATCTTTAGTGCGCAACTGTATGCTATTTTTCTTTAGATTCCTCCTTAGATACAATCTGGTCCACCTCCTATATCAATATGAGATCATGGCGGCTTTTGTCACTTTCAAGCGTAACTAAACCTTCCATGGTCATCGCACCAATATATTCAATGACATAGATCAAGTATGGATGAGTGGCATGGAAATTACATGCAATGTGATCTTATCATGCCTATTTCCAACTGGTCCTACTTTAATCTTTATGAGATCAATCCTAAATTTTCTGCATACACAAAGCAGAAACACAAGCACAAAATATAATACATTCAGAGGGAAAATATCATTGAATTCTTTATTCTGCAGAAAACAAAAATAAGAATATTTCATTTATTTATTTACATAGAACACCAACATAAAGAACTCCCACTAAACCGTAGTGTCATCGAACAAAACAACACCATATGAGCAATATGCTCGTGAAAGACCTTAGGCACTAAGCCTTTAGTAAGCGGATCCGCAAGCATGGAGTTCGTCCCTATGTGTTCTATGGAAATCTGACCACTCTGAACTCTTTCTTTAACAACCAGAAACTTTATATCGATGTGCTTCGATTTTGAAGAGCTTTTGTTGTTGTTGGAGTACAACACTGCTGACCTATTGTCACAATAAATCTTCAGTGGCCTTTCAACACCACTCACTATATGCAGCCCTGTGACAAAGTTTCGCAGCCATACCCCATGGTTGGATGCCTCAAAACAAGCTACAAATTCAGCGGCCATAGTAGAGGAAGCTACGAGTGTATGTTCAACACTCTTCCAAGAAATAGCTCTTCCAGCCAACATGTAGACATAACCTGACGTGGATCTTTTACTATCTTGGCATCCAGCAAAATCAGAGTCAGTATATCCGACGATCTCTGATTCATCTGACCTCCGATATGTAAGCATATAATCTTTTGTTCTCTTTAAATACCGCATAACCTTCTTGGCTGCTTTCCAATGATCCATTCCTGGATTGCTCAAGTATCTTCCTAACACTCCCACTATAAATGCTAATATTAGGGTGAGAACAAAATTGGGCATACATAAGGCTTCCTACTGCCGAAGCATAAGGTACCTTTGTCATTTCTATCATCTCAAGCTTACCTTTAGGGCATTGGGCGAGACTAAACTTGTCTCCCCTAGATATAGGCGTATCTCCTGACGTACAATCCTTCATGCCAAATCTATCCAAAATCTTTTCAATGTAGGCCTTTTGTGATAACCGTAGGATACCTTGAGCGCGATTTCGAAGTATCTGTATTCCTAAGACAAAAGATGCATCACCAAGGTCCTTCATCTCAAAAATTTTAGTGAGAAATTTCTTGGTTTCATGCAATAAGCCTATATCACTACTGGCAAGTAAGATATCATCAACATATAGTATCAGGAATATGAATTTACTACCACTGAACTTGTGATACACACAATCTTCCACTAAGTTCACCTCAAAGCCATAGGAGATAATAACCTGATGAAATTTGTGGTACCATTGACGAGAAGCTTGCTTAAGGCCATAAATGGATTTTTTGTTCAATTTGCAAACCATAGACTTTGAATTTCCCAATAGAAATTTTTCTGGTTGCACCATATAAATTGTCTCATCAATGTTACCATTGAGAAACGCTGTCTTTACGTCCATCTGATGTAGCTCCAAATCCAAATGAGCCACAAGCGCCATTATTGTCCTAAAGGAGTCCTTCGTAGAAACCGGAGAGAAAGTCTCTTTATAGTCTATGCCTTCTTTCTGAGTGAAACCTCTAGCAACTAGACGTGCCTTATATCTTTCGATGTTGCCATTTGAATTCCTTTTGATTTTAAATATCCATTTACAACCAATGGGTTTCGCACCTTAAGGCAACTCAATAAGATCCCAAACGTCGTTGTCTTTCATAGATTGCATCTCATCTTTCATGGCATCAATCCATTTATAAGCATTAGAGCTTTCTAAGACATGTTGGAAGTTGATTGGATCATCTTCCTTCAAGCTTAAAATATTTTCATGCTCTTGAAGAAACACAGTATAATCATCTGGAATTGCATTTCTCCTTTCTCTAGTGGATCTCCTTAATGGCACTTCTTGAGTTTGTTGAGTTTGTTCTATAGGTGGCATAAGGGGTGGTTCATTATTGTCTTGACCCAAAGCAATGTCAGGGACCAAAGCCTGTTCCATAACAATGTCATGAACAGGGACCTGATCATTAATTGCTTGTTCCGTAATTGCATCTTGAATGATGAGAATATTAGGAAGAGAAATATAATTTTCTTCCTCATCAAAGACAATATTCCTTATTTTATCTTCCCCCCAAACTCAACATCCGTAAGGAATCTGGCATTTCCCGTCTCAAAAAAAGGATCTTGTAGTGGGATTATAAAACTTAAAGCCCCGAGAGCGTTCATCATATCCAACAAAATAGCAGTTGATTGTTCTTGAGTTCAACTTTCTTTCATTTGGCCTATAAGGCCTTGCTTCTGCTGGACAACCCCAAATGTGTAAATGCCTTATGCTAGGTTTCTTTCCATTCCATAGCTCATAAGGGGTTTTTGTCAATGCTTTGCTGGGAACCCTATTAAGGATATAAACTGCAGTCTTTAGTGCTTCTCCCCAAAGTGATTCTGGCAATGAAGAATGACTAAGCATACTCCTCACCATGTCTTTAAGAGTCTGGTTTCGCCTTTCCACGACACCTTTCATGCTAGGTTTACCTGGAATTGTGTATTGCGGGACGATTCCACACTCCTTTAGGAAGATCGCAAAGGGCCCTGGACGTTGTTCACCTGATCCATCAGATCTACCATAGTATTCACCACCATGATCAGATCTAATGGCCTTAATTTTCTTTCCTAACTGAAGTTAACTTCAGCTTTAAATTCTTTGAACACATCCAATGATTGTGACTTCTCTCTAATCAAATATAGGTATCCAAATCTTGAATAGTCGTCTATGAATGTGATAAAGTATTGTTGACCATTCCAAGAGGCTATAGGAAATGGTCCACAAATATCCGTATGAATCAATTCTAAGACGTCTGAAGCTCTGTTGGAACCTATTTTCCTTATGTTTGTCTGTTTTCCCTTTATGCATTCAATGTACACCTCAAAATCATCCAGATCAAAGGGTTCAAGAATTCCATCAGTCACAAGCCTCTGAATTCTCTGTTTAGAGATATGACCTAAACGCTTGTGCCACAGAACCAATACCAACAAACTAAAGTGAGAGTCATACCCTTCTTTTCGCGCCATGCCTTGTTTTTGGAACACTCTTTCTTCATGTGTCCAGATTTCTTACAAAAGAAGCAGGTGAATTCCTGGTCCTGCTTCTTTTGCTTCTTTGGAAAAGCATCCGCATTATCCTTAGCTCTCTTTCTTTTCTTGTCTTGAGAGGTTGATGCCAAGTGAGCACTATCAGTCTTCTCTCGCTGTAACCTCTCTTCCTCTTGCACGCAGTGAGAAATGAGCTCATTAAGAGTCCATTTTTCCTTTTGAGTGTTATAACTCACCACAAATTGACTGTATTGTGCAGGAAGATGGATAATAACTAAGTACATGAGCAACTCAGAGGGCAGCTCTAACTTTAATGCCTTTAGTTTTCCAGCAAGATTAGACATTTCCATAATGTACTCCCTTATGTTTCCCTTTCCTTTATACCTCATGTTTATGAGTTTGGACAAGGTTTGACCAATTTCAGCCTTTTCATTTCGAGCCAAGTATTGCTCGAGTTCCTTCAGAAACAACTTGGCATCAGTAGTCTCAACAATCGAGCCCCTAAACGCCTCCGGAACGAAACATTTCATGATCATCAGACACATGCGATTTGAGCGTTCCCACTTCTCAATTTTATCCGTGTTTGGATTTTCCTGAGTGGAAGTGGGTTTCTCAGTCCTTAGAGCATTGTCGAGATCCATGCAGCCGAGAACAATTTCCACATTCTCTTTCCACATCTTGAAATTTGCCCCATTAAGCATTGGAAGCATATTAATTTGAGCAACATAATTGGCAGCGATAGTAGAAACTATACAGAAAACAAAAAAGATAACATACAAATAATCCAAAGTAAAATGAGTTTATTATAAGATACCTAGCACAACATTAATATTTAGTCTGTGGACAAAAATATCAACTTGTAAGTGGTACTCTTAATGTAGTAATCAAACATTGACAATAAGTCCTGTCAAATCATAGCCTTCCTGTGGGCCGACTATGAATTACATGGAGAATTCTTGATAATTGTCACATATTTATTACCACAGGTATGTTTGTTACTTGGCCAAATAATAACATTCCTATGGGCCGATCACTATCCATATAAGCAATAAACACACACATGATCACACAACATATGTTATTTGACCAAACAATAACCTTCCTGTGGGCCGATTATTATTTTCATAAATAAAATATATTTATATGATCAACCTATTTGAAATCAAATTAACCTTTATAAATTTTGCCACTTTAGCGGCTAACAAATCTATCATATTCAATTTCAAATAGAAACCTTTAGGGATAATAAACACATTTAAAAATAAAATAACAACAATAAAGAAAAGTATTCTTTATCAATTCTCAATGTGTATATATATATATATATATATACATATTGTATCATTATATCATTATATCATTATATCAATAACAATAAATACCTTTTCATTATAAGGCTTAAAAATTAATCCACAATCAACGCACATGTAAGCCTTTTCAAATGAAAGCTTGAAAATGATGCGCACAATAAATACCTTTTCATTATAAGGCTTAAAAATTAATGCACAATCGACGCACATGTAAGCCTTTTCAAATGAAAGCTTGAAAATGATGCACACAATACCCAAAAATTTAAATTTGGCTTTTGACAAAGAATATCAAATCTAAGAAAAAAAATCCCAAAACCAAAGACCTTAAACATTCGATTTCTTTCAAACTATAAGTCCAAAACATTCTATGAGAATTAATTGTTCATTTAAATTTGCAATTCAAACAACAAACTCTAATTATAAAGCCAAATTATTTCCAAACATTCCATCTTTAAGAAGATTCAAAAGTTTAAATAATAAACCCTTATTAAACTGCGAATTCTAGATTTTCAAAAGATTGTAACTTTTGTTCCAAAACCAAAAATTACCGTCAGGGAACAAAAATAACACTATATAGCTAATACAAAATACATGAGATGGAACCCACATTCAAAAAAACAGTAAACTTTATGGCAAAAGACAATAAAACAAAACTTTTCATGATTCATCATATATAAAAATCACAAAACTCAATTCCCTCATGATTCAGTATGATTATGGCTCTGATACCAATTGTTGGAATTTTTAATTCCTCTAAACCTTTTGGTGATAACTATCCCCTACAAGCCAAACTCCATCATACCAAATCATAAAGAAATAAGAACATAAAGGTGGAGGCATGCCTATCTCAATTGCAGCGGAATAACTTTGATCTCGTCTCTTGGGGTTTGTAGTCTTCCTCAGTCAAATCACCCGAAAACCGGATTCCTTAGTGTGCCGTCTCTCTCTTGATGGGGAAGAAAAACTAGGGTTGTTAATTTGACATCTTGGGGACCATAACCCTTATAGTGTTTTTTTATCTTTATTGTTGGGCCAATAAGTTCCCATTATACCTAGTTGGCCCAACACCGGTATCCACTCATTCAGCCCATACTCACTTAGGAATCTATTGGGAATATTTAACTGATTACTTTAATTTATCCAATATATATAAATAGCACAATATAATTATTACTATAATATGTGACCCACAATGATTATTAGAAAATATAATTTCCTAACATCATTTATATCTAGTATTTTTAATAAATAATAATTTTTTTAAAAAATATTGATTGGTTTTATCGGTTTTGTCACGATCCGAATTCTGAATCTCATAACCGACACATACATTATCATTAAACAATCTGACAAGTCTAATTTGAACTAATATACATAAGGTTTATCAAATTATAATACAACCTACTCGTAGAAATTATGGTGCAACTGTTCTTTAATTGAACCATGACTGTGATTATGTACCTGAGCATTCTCAAGACTCAAAGTCCAAATAAAAATCTTTAGGATTGTCAAATCTCTTTATAATTCTTTTTTCAATTTCTCTTGTTGTGAGTCACCAAATTATCCCCAATTCTAATTTTTATACACTTTGATTTGTTAGAGTATGCTGCCAAGGTTTTGAATGTGTGGTCGTGGAATCGTTGCTCCTAACACAACTGAAGATATTTCTCGCAACTATGTAGTACAGAATACTAGTGGTCAAAGAAATAAGGGACTACCACCTGTAGGTTATTGTGGAGGAATTAAAGGCACAATTTTTTTTGGGTTAAATGTGTTCTAGTATTCGAACTAGTTTGTCCATGAGATAGACAAATGCTGCAAAGTTTTTAGGCGTTTTGCTCATAAGATGGTAGAGTTGTCTGTCTTTAAATTGAAGAATATGGCTAAGGTATTGTTTGATAATGTTCTAAGAGGGAGAGTTTTGGACCTATCTCCTATGACACGAGAAGAGTTTAGAGAAATTTTTATGGATCACTTTCTACCTGAAAGCGTCACAGAGGCAAAAGCTTAGGAATTTGAAGTTTTAAGACAAAATCCTAGCATGATCGTGATGAAATATGATATTAGCTTCACACAGTTACCTATATATATGATGCAACTCACATCAAGAGATTTTTAGATTGTTTGGAGAGGTCTCTATTTGACTTGATGTGCCCCCAAAAGAACCATTTCCCTTCTTACATTTCAATTGTTGATTGTTCTAGAAGGATATAAGCTAGGAGAGTCAAGGATGGAGCCTTCCAAGACAAGCAAAAGAAAGTTAAATATGATGGATCATTCCAAGATCAAAGCAGTTGCAGTAATTTGGGGCACTTAGGCAATCTTGGTAGTAAAGATCCTTTTAACCTTGCCAATGACCTAGAGTATCATCCTCAGTCAGTGCTTCCCAACAAAGATCAATTGGAATAATAATCATCAATAGGGTTTTAAGAACTACAGTGGGACCCAAGTTCCTTGTCAATGCTAGGGGAGATTCCACATAAGGCCATGTTTTTTACAAGCTGATTGTTTTCATTGTGGCCAAATTAATCATTTGAGGAAGAATGGTCCTTAGTTGATATGAGGGTCAAGCAAAGGATCAGAATTTCAAATGGTATCCTTCCTCATTGTTCAACATAGTTTGGGAGTTAGAGGTGGGGGCGACCCCATACAAGCAGAGGACAAACTCAGCCAATAAGAGAACATACCCGTATTTTTGCTATGTATAATAACCCGCATCGTTAAATTGAATAAATAAAAATTATTTATTGGTTAAAGGAGGTTAATATGATAAAGAATTTAATTCTTGCCATTTAAGTCACTTTAGGAACCAAAGTGCAATTAATGATAATATAGGGGCCAAACTACAAATATGCAAAAGTTATCCTAAACTTAAAAATGATGTCATAAGAAGAGAATTCTTGAAATTTTATGGGTTTAAAATACATTTTAAAATTGTTGCATCATTGGGTAGGACTTAGTGGAATAAAAAGAATTATTGAAGGACAAAATGATAATTTCCATGGATAAAGTGTTGACTTTTATCAAACCACACATTAAGTGAATTAACACTTAAACATTTCCTTCATTTTCCTTCATCTCCTTCGTGTAACAGCCCCTAGGCCGAGAGACTCCATGGATGGAGCTTGAAATCCACGTTTTGATTAAGCCATAAAACACCTCGGTTCCATGATGAAAGTTATCTAGTTTTTCATAACTAACAAAACCTACCAATTAGTTTTCTTGGAGGAGCTTTGTGTTGAGAGATATAACCACCCAAAGTTGGCGCCACTTTTAGAGTTGTTGGTGTTGGAGGAGTTTTGGTTGCATTCAAGCTAGGAAAACTTTTCTTTCATCCTTTTATGGAGTTTCTTGGTAAGAAAACTAGACTTTCTTTGTACTTTCTTGCAGATCATAATTTAGGTTCTTTGATTAATAGTGATTCATGTTGTGGGTAATAGAGTATGAAATGGGCATGAGTTATGTTGGAATAAATGTTAAAGAATTGGAGTTAATGGTGAAAAAGCATTGAAAACTACCATTTCACATACTATGGAAATGTAGTCTATGAATAAAGGTTACTTAGATTTTGTAGAATATATAAATAGTGATTTATGATATGAACATGTTTGTAAGATATTCAAGGAAAATGTTCTTGATAAAGGAAATGTAAGAAAATCACCCTTTGAACTACTTTTGGAATTTTCAATCATGAACAAAGTAAGGGTTTTGTGATTTAAGCCTTGGAATTGAATATGTGATGGTGGTTTCATGTTTGATTGGTGATATAGGTTTGAACCAAGTGATAACTTGGTAGAGGATCAAGCTTGGGATTAATCCATTGGTGGAAACCTTGCTTCTTGAATTGTCAAGAATATGGTGAGAGTTCTAAATCCATGTTTGTGAAGTATATTTAAGTATTGGTTTGATTATTTGATGTTTGATAGTATATTGATCACACTTTTAACCTTTAAATAGGTGTTTTTGGTGTGAAAGTCTTGTGGAGTTGATTACTTAAACTACAAGAAAGTTTGGAAAGAAGTAACTACAAGAGGTAAACTCTTGTTCTTGGATTTTTATCCCTCTTGGTTGTTCCTCCATGGTCCAATGGGACGATGGTTGTATGTTTAGATGATTGCTGTATATTAGTCTTATGGTATAGATGCATTCATATAGAGTTGTTGTGTTATTGGTGAGTGCAACATTGGACAAACACTAGTGGTGAAATGTATGTGATATGATTGTTTAGTTCTTTGACCAATCAGAACATGAACTTTCCTCCCGGGGTTTCATCCATTAAGGAACACCCCTTGGAAGTCTACTACTTTTGGGAGGCATCCAACGGAGTTAGCATGGTGCTCTTGGAGCAAGGATCCAAGGTGGACTAGTTGAACGAATCCAAGGTGTACTTGTTTCACGGATTTAAGGTGGACTAGTTGCATGGATCGATAGTCATTTATACATCCCTATATATATATATATTGCTTTTATACCATGTGTACTAATCTTTTTTCATGTAGGAAGAGAACTCTTGGGTGGAGAATTACTCCAAGAACCTAGGATTTACTGAGATGTTTATCTCAATCTTCTGAGGATTATATTTCAGGTACTTAGACTGAGACTGGTGGTAGCTCACAGGGAAAGAGACCCACACATAGTTAGAGACCCACATGCTTTAATGGAGACTTGATATGTTTATGTTATGCAATTGAAGATTTGCTTATGATGTATATATTGTTATTTTAAGGATGGATTATATGTATCGGCATATTTTGTAAAGCCTTATACGCTTATGGAAGCACTTGTGTAGTTTGGATTAAGGTTTATATATATGGCAGGTGTTGCCTTTCTTTAGTTAATTACATGTTAGTGTAATTTTATTATTTGGGTATTGGATTTGTAGATCCTATGGTACTTGCATGATTATTGATGTATGATTATACAATGGATAGAAAGTAAGGGCACAGAGCCAAATATGTTGAATTCATGGATGGATTCTAGGTTTAGCCTAGTGGATAGTTTGGATTTCATGGATGTAATTTGATAAATTGTATATTAGGTATTATTGTTGTATTGGGATGAATCCCTAGAGCCTCAAAATACAGCCTAGATGATGTCCATTTGATTCTAACCGAGGTGGTATATGATTATCATACTCGGGTGGTTACTTACCATTACTTATGGTTTGTAAAGTTTATAGTGTAAAAGATGTGAGGTATAGAAGAGCCTGATATAGTTTGAGTGGATATTCAAGAAATAGAGTGTATGGCAATACATAACGAAAAAGCAAAACATTAGTTCACATTATTAACTAAGACTAATTATGACACTTTAATATGTAGTTTTCGCTTTATTATTTATGTATGTTGCGCCTAATACCATATGTGACACACTTACAAGTGACCCATTGCACATGGCTCAATCATTGATTCAGAAAACCCATAGTCAACCAGAATTGTGGTCCAATAAGTATGGCCCATTTGTTTAAAGAAATAATAATTTGAAATATAACAAATTACGATCAAATTCAAGTCCAAATGAAGCAGCATATATGATTGTGATTTGTTTGGCAAGAAAATGAAAGCAACACATTTGACATGATTTGAGATATAAGATTTGGGATGTATTTTGAATGATTTAATTAGAATGATTTATTTATTTTTAGAATTTAATCACCTTTATATTTATTTTAGGAATTTTTCTTATTTTTAGGATTTTAGAATTAAAATTTTGAATTTTGGATCAATTTGTAATTAGCCTATAAAAGGGTGCTTATGACCCTTATTGTAGGAGTTAAATTTTGTTATTTTGATAACCAAAAATTGAGAACAGGAGGATAACTCTTTTATGAAATCATAACTTTCTGTTTAGCCACTTTTCTATGCATTTTTCAGCATTATTAGGTATCAGAGTACTATGTTTCCTTCAACCAATGGCTGAACATAATCATAGAGGTCATTGATAGCGGAGTCCTGATGGCAAGGGATGCAGATTCATTCCTAAAGAAGACAGACAACAACGTCATATGAACCTGCAAGATATAGAAAATGAAAAGCACGAACGACGGATCTAGGATTTGAAGTGGCTACTTGAGCAAGTGTTGGACAAGAAAATCCAAGTTTTGGAGTGCTTGTGCGGGCGCAGGCCAAAAAAATCCAAAATTTGAAGCGACGACTAGTGAACACATAGCGAGAAAATATAAGTTTTGGTTTGACAACTTATAGAGGCGCAAAGCATGAAAATCCAATTTTTGGAATAGCGACTTGCATGGACAAAGTTGGACATTCAATCCGAAGAAGGAATTGAATTAGAGGGTGCATCTTATAACGAAAAGAAGGATGTCAATCTTTTGAGGATTTTAAACCAGGGACGAAATTAGGGAGTACGACCTGAAAATCTGTCCACTTTTCAAGAAATCGAGATACAACTAAACATTCGTGACTTTGAAGTCTATGATGATAATCCAATTCATGATGATTATCCAATTTATGATAATTATTCAATTTTTGATGATTATCTGATTTATGATGATTATCCAATCTACGATGATTATATAGTTTATAATAAATCTAATGGAGAATTAGATGATGAAGATTTAATTTAAGAAGAATTGCCATTTCAGTTTCTACCTAAAGTGAATGAAATCAAAGAAGATAAAGAAGATTTGAGGATGAATCTTTTTCTAGCAGTGGAGAATGATGCACTTACAGTTGGCCCATTGCACATGGCTCAATCATTAATTTAAGAAGCCAGAGTCAACCAGAATTATGGTCCAATAAGTATAGCCCAATTGTTAAAAGAAGCATTAATTTGAAATATAACAAATTATGATCAAATCCAAGTCCAAATGAAGAAGCATATATAATTTTGATTCATTTGGCAAGAAAAGGAAAGCAACACATTTGGCATGATTTAGAAGTTAATTACTTTTATATTTATTTTAGGACTTTTCCTTATTTTTAGGATTTTAGAATTTAGAATTTCGGATCAATTTGTAATTAGTCTATAAAAAGTTGTTTATGACCTTTATTGTAGGAGTTAAATTTTGTTAATTTGATAATCAAAAATTGAGAACTGAAGAGTTAGGGTCTGCTTGATTCTTGTTCTTAAAAACAGTTTTTAAGTTTTTAAAACAAAAAAATAAAAAAATCTGTTTGGGAATAATTGTTTTGCAAAATGCTTCCCAAAACAATGACTTTTTTTTTGTTTTTAAAACCAGAAAACCAAAACAACTTGAGGATGTTCTCAAGCGCTGTTTGCGATTTTTTTTAGGCGGTGGCAAAATTGTAATTATCAGCATTCATTAATGGCAGTTTCGTAAATATTAGACGGCATTTTTGTAATTCTAAAATTTTATTAATGGCAGTTTCGTAAATATTAGATGGCATTTTTGTAATTCTAAAATTTCATGAATGACATTTTTGTAAATAATTACAACTTCTTTATAACTTTAATTTAACTACACTCAAACAAGTTTTTTTGTTTTTTTACTCTCAAAATCAGTTTTTAAAATTCATATTTAAAACAGTTTTTGAAAACAAAAAAACTAAAACATTTTCAAACACACCTTTACTTTTTATGAAATCCTAACTTTCTGTTTAACTACTTTTCTATGCACTTTTCAGGAAGTAGCAAGATTAAGCATCTAATGCAGTGATATCACGTAAGCTCTAATATGCTCATTAAATGCTCGTGTGTTGTTTGATTCAAGATCTACACATTCATGTCTCCGAGTTTTTCTATCCAATTTTGTAGAGATCCCACTCTATTAGAAAATATTTTCTAGTAGTCACACCAGTTTAAAAATTCATCTTATTAAAATATATTTGTAAACATGGTGAGATTTCTATTACCAACAAAAAGTCTATGGCAAACTTGATTTTATTGGATATGTTGCAGTTTGATATAATTTTTAGAATGGTTTGGCTAGCCTCTTGCCATGCTACTACTGATTGTCGTAGAAGATTTTTTTTCTCGATATTCTAAGAGGTGAACCATTCCAATTCCAAGGCAATTGCAGCTTAGATCCAGTACGTGTAGTATCAACCTTATGTGCATGACAGATGTTACATAGAGGATGTCGAGGTTTTTTAGCTCTAATTACAAATGTTGATAAACCAGTGATTAAATTAGAACAAATATTGGTTGTTAAGGAGTTTCTAGATGTATTTCCAAAAGAATTTTTTGGATTACCTCCACACCGTGAGAATGAGTTTTGTATTGATGTAGTTGTTGCTTCCTCTCCAATATCTATTCCTCCTTAGCAAATGGCTTATTGAATTAAAAGAGCTGAAAGTCCAACTTTACAAGAATTATTAGATAAAGGTCTTATTCGATTAAGTACTTCACATTGAGGAGTCCCTATCATTTTCGCTAAGAAGAAAGACGAGACTATGCCATTATGCATATACTATTGCCAACTAAATAAGGTGACAATACACAAAAAATATCCTCTTCAACAAATTGATTATTTGTTTGATTAGTTCCAAGGTGCACAATTTTTCTCTAAATTTGATTTGTGATCAAGATATCACTAACTATGAATTAGGGATTAATATATACCAAAGACCGTTTTTCGTTTCCATTTTGAACATTATGAATTCTTGGTCATATCCTTTAGGTGGTGTTTGGTACAAGTTTTTTTAGAGGATACCCAGGCATCTGAGAGTGGTATTATGTGTTGTCCATGTTTGGTAAAAGAGAATACAAAATTTTCCTACCAAACTTAGTTGCCTAGCCTTTCAGTATTGTGTGGAAAAATGGTCAAAACATATTGTGCTAGATACCCACTTCTCATGTGGTATTTCACGATAACCAGCTAAATGAGGGATAAAGGACGAAGGACCGAACAAATATACCCTCTCTTAACCTAGCGTGAAAGTGATAATTTCCATTGCCAAATCTGTGTGTTATCACTGTAAGAACTCACTTTTTCGTTTCTGGGTTGCACAAGATCTCCAAACGATCATTGCAAGTGGTTTTGCATGTTCTAAACCACACACTGAATCCAAATGGAAGCCTATATAATGCAAATCCACGTAATCCAAATGGTAGTGAGATCCGAATGGATGGTTCTTGATTCTGTGATTAAGTTGTTGACGATTTGGCTTGTGGTCAAGTTTACAAGCACCAGTCTGACATTGAATCAACAATACAAAGTTCTTTTTTCTCCTGTTTATTTGAAATATTTTCAATATTTTCGTAGTTATCTCTTGTCGTAGTATTGAGTTACAACATATTTCTTGGCCTCATGTGCCTCAACAGATCTGCACTTGACATTATCCAGTTTTTAATATTACAAGCAAAATTTTATTTATGAAGTATACAAGATTAGACAATCTGTTGTGAAATTCACATATTCCCTGTTGCCTAATTCTCCTTCAAAACCCAACTATGATTATATATATTACAACATGATTTGGTTACTATTTGTGATTATATGATTGGTTGTTGAGATGCTTAGTCATTTGGACCATATAATTGTGAATGTCAGGCATCATCTCAGTGGCTTCAAGAATGCTTAATAGTGATGCACTAAATGTTGACCCGTCAATCACACAGACTCTGTCACCTCCTTTTTATTAACATTTTGAGACATGGCTATCCCTTTTGTATGAGAAGATTATGTAATGAAATTAGGCAAGGAGATACAAAGGATTTTTTCCTTTTCGAACCCTAGGCCACTCATCCGTGGAGAACCAACCCACCATAGGGAGATCCCCTGTGGCCCAGCCATTGTGGGTGGGTAACCTCTCCATTGTGTAGCTTGGTTGCTGAAGGGAAGTCGGTTTGTTTCTTGTGATTGCATCGATTTGACTCTGGCTTCTTCTCGATTTTTTCTGCTCGGTTTGGTTCAACGCACTGTTGGCTTCCTGGTTCTAGGTTGCTACACATGGGCTGGCTTCTGAATCTCAGCTTCAGCCACGTGTAGCAAGTTCCTCTGCTCGTGTTGTGCTACTAATTCACATTGAAACTTATTCCTTTTCTTGTTGACTCTGCAGTTAATGGGCTTTCTGCTTGATCGCTTTTTGTGGCACACTTGTGAACAGTTTCGTGGTCCGTTGTGGGGCCACCTTGACCTGTAAACGGTGGGTGAGCAGCTTTCATTCAGTTTTATTTATCACGAAGGATAAGGAGGTTGTTGGTGGGGTCTTTTGGCATTTATTCGGTGGGTAAGCTTCTCACTTTGTTTATTCGTCTGCCACGTCCACCCTCATTTGATTTGGAGAAAAACCTGCTGGTGGGGTCATTGTCTCTTTCTAGTCACATTTACTTCGGTTGGTGACTTATTTATTGTATCTTTTTGTGGTCTGGGTATAATTGATATATCGTTGTCCCCGAAATGGGGAAGAACAGAAAGAAAAAACCAAGCACCATTGTGCAGGGTGTCACTGCAGCCGCTGAGGATGTAGAGGTTAGTCCCACAGTACAGGTTCCCAGCCCTTCGAGCATCCTGCCGGTTGCAGACCAAGTGTTTGATGAAAATCTCCAACCAGAAGACTGTTCTGATTCTGAGGATTCTTCAGCGAATTTGAACTCCCATAATGTGACTCCTAGTTCCTAACAAGCAGTATCCTCAGAACTTTCTGTAACTCTAGGAGTGGACGATTCCGTCACTGAAAAAGTGGAGGGCAACTCTAATGGAGCGGGTGAATCCAAAATTCAGCAGCCAATACTCCCAATTGCTCCATGGGCCAATCTTTTCAAAGACAATAGATCAGAAAATAAAGGCCACCAGTGGAGCGATGAAATTGAGCCTTCAAGTTCAGATGACAAGCTCATAGTCGAACTTGGAGATGTGCAAGCCATTGATGAAACTATTGGCTTTTGTTTGATCGGGTATATAGCTGGGAAATTTTCGGGCCTCAAAGCTCTACTTAATGTTTGTAGGAAATGGGGAGTGAAGTATTCATACTCTCCTCATTCCAGCGGATGGCTAATCTTCAGGTTTCTTACCGAGGAGGACATGAACAAGGTCCTCCAAGTTGGTCCTTACTTTGTTTTTAAGAGCCCTCTCCTTTTGAAACCAGTGCCCCCTTTTTTCCACTTTGGTGATGAGGAACTTAGCAAAATTCCAGTTTAGATTAGGCTGAGGAACCTACCTCTGGAGCTATGGAGGAAAAAGGCTCTTGGCAAGATTCTTAGCAAGATAGGAAAACCTTTGAGAACCGATCACCTAATAGCCACTACGGGTTCAATCTCTTTTGCCCATGCATTAGTGGAGGTTGATGCATCCAAAGATTTAACTCAGGTGGTGTTCATCCAACTACCCGATGGTAATGTGATTAAGCAACCGGTGGAGTATGAAAATGAACCAACTTTCTGTTCCTACTGTAAAACTATAGGACATGAAATGGGTTCTTGCACTTATGCACCCAAAACAAAAGGCTCGGTGGAGGCACCTAAAAAAACCGAGGCAGTCTTGCAACCAGCATTGGAAGCTTTGGACCAGCCTTTTGGGAAAACTTTGACTGAGGGTCAGATTCATCTCCCCCTAGGTACTCCTTTGACAGTTACCAATGGGGGCTTCACTGTTGTTTCTTCCAAATCTAAAAGGAAGAAACTTAGAGCTACGGTGAGGAAATTGCAGTCTACCAAACTGCCAGGCAGATCTTTCAAAACCGTGAAGAAGCTTGTCCAGGTGTACGATTTTCCTCCTATCATGAATGTTGCAGCATCTGCTCCTAATATTGCTGATGGGAAATCAAAGCTGCCTTTGTCCCCCTCTATATGTCCTATCAGCTCTCCAGCGAATAAATCTCTCTAAGTGGGTACTGATCGGTCATCCAAGCCTTTAATTGGAGATATTGGGAAATCAAAACTGCCAACGTCCTCTGCCAAAGAAGTTGGCACTAATTGTTCTGCCCAACCTATTACCTCCAATGCCCCTCAAGCTAGTCAATTCGGTTCAATAATGGATAGTGCAGCTGCAGCCAATTAGTCAGATTTAAATCTGAAGATAATTAATCTGAAGGAACCAGTTCTGCGTAGGGAAAAAAAAAACTGCCCGCAGCCTTTGAAGGCAATGAAGATAAGATCAAAAAATAATTCAAAGACCGGTGCTGGGGATCTTATCCCCTCTCCATCTATATGATCATATCCTCTTGGAATATTAGAGGCTTCAACATGCCTCTAAAGCATAGTGCAATGCAAAAATTTCTTCGCACTAAAGAAGTTGATATCATGGCTATTTTGGAAACAAAGCTGGATTCTGTCTCTGTAAACAATATTATGTGCAAGAAGTTCAAAGATTGGAATTTTTCTGACAATTTATTATCCCACAATGCTGGTCGTATTATTTTGTTATGGAAAGCTAACAAATCTACTTTATCTGTGATATGTTGTACAACTCAAATTATCCATTGCTCATGCATTTGCAAGGAAACCAACCAAGAATTTCTGGTCACTTTTACATATGGACTGCACTCCATTTCTGCCAGAAGAGCTATGTGGTCCAGTCTAGCTAGTTTATCTCCCACCAATGACTCCCCTTGGCTAATTTTAGGGGATTTCAACAGCGTATTATCTCCTAATGAACGATTATATGGGGCTGATGTTTCCGCTTATGAAATCAGGGATTTTAATGAGTGTTGCACAGATTTGGGTTTATCCAATCTTAATTTTCATGGGTCTACTTTTACTTGGACAAATGGCAGGATCTGGAGCAAGATTGATATGGCCTTATGTAACACCAGCTGGAATGCTCATTTTGAAAATTCTAATTGTCAAATATCGGATTTTGAATCTGTATCCGATCATGCTGCCTTAATTGTCAACACCAACAACACACTTAGGAGAGGCAAGAGCCCCATTCAGGTTCAATAATGTTGTTGCTTCTCTTCCCCAATTCTTAGATGTAGTATCCGCTGGTTGGGAGGGAAATCTTCTTGGTTACCGTATGTGGGTTGTTTGCAAGAAATTAAATGCCCTCAAAGGACCTATTAAAACACTTGCTAGCAGGGAACTCAACAAGCTGTCTTCTAGGATTGATCAAGCAGAATCTGAATATAATCAAGTCCTTCTTTCTCTCCAGCAGCATCCCACTGATCCGAATTTGTTGTGCCTTGCTGACAATAGCAGGCATCAGATAATGCATCTGCGCAAAGCTGAGCATGTCCAAACAGCTCAGATCTTGAAAACCGGTATTTGATTCAATCTGATAGATGCACTAGTTTCTTCCATGCCTATATCAAGCGTTTAAAACATGCTCGGTTTATAGCAGCTATTGCCTTACCAAATGGGCAACCTACCTCCTCCTAGTCTGAGATAGCTGAGGCTTTTGTCCTCCACTTCAGTAAGTTGTTTCAAGTTTCTAATACTGATTATGCCCCTATTTCTGCTATCTGTGAGGCAGGTCCGAAGGTCCCCAGCTCTAGTTTTGACATCTTGCTGGCTCCAATCTCCAAGCAAGATGTATGGAATGTTCTATCCTCCATGGATGATAATAAATCCCCGGGTCCTGATGGCTACAGCTCCCTGTTCTTTAAAAAATCTTGGAGCATTTTGGGTGATGACATTTATGAAGCTGTGAATGAATTCTTTATTTCAGGGAAACTGCTCAAGCAAATTAATCATGCGTTTATTGCTCTTATTCCTAAATCGGATCATGCCAATCAAGTAAAAGATTTTCGGCCTATATCTTGTTGTAATGTTTTGTACAAGATTATCTCTAAGATCCTGGTAGCCCGTATTGCTCCTGTCCTGGAGCACATCATTAGCCCTTTTCAGTCTGCTTTCCTCAAGAATAGGAATATGATAGATAATATTTTCCTCATTCAAGAGCTTCTTAGAAAGTATTTTCGGAAAAGGATCTCTCCCAGGTGCCTACTGAAAATTGATCTCCACAAGGCATATGACTCTGTTTCCTGGTGTTTTCTTAAGTGGATGCTTGCCTCGATTGGGTTTCCTTCCAGGTTCACCGACTGGATTATGGAATGTGTCTCAACTACTTCCTTTAGCGTTGTGGTGAATGGCTCAATTCATGGTCACTTTCAAGGGGGTAGGGGTTTGAGGCAAGGTGATCCCCTTTCCCCCTATCTTTTTGTTCTTTGTCTTGAGTATTTATCGAGAGATTTGAGTAGCCTCGAGGACAATATTAACTTTCAGTTTCATCCTGCTTGCTGTGATTTGAAAATATCTCACTTGGCTTTCGTGGATGATATTATGCTCCTGTCTAGGGGAAACGTGCCTTCGGTTACTACTATCTTTGCTAGGCTCTCCCACTTTTGCTCAGTTTCGGGTCTATCCATTAGTGCTGATAAATCCGCCATCTATTCAGCTGGTATGGATTCTGATTCCCTAGCTGAGGTGCAGCGCCTCACAAGGTTTGAGTTGGGTTCCTTCCCCTTCAGGTATCTCAGAGTGCCTTTGCTATCTTCTAGATTAAGTGTCATTCACTATGACCCGCTTTTATCTAAGATTATGAGCCTTGCTCAAGGCTGGAATATAAAGACACTTTCTTATGCAGGGAAACTTGTGCTTATTAGAGCAGTCATCGAGGGTATTACCAATTTTTGGATGGGAATCTTTCCTCTCCCTGTTTCAGTCATCAGTCGGATTAACGCTATTTGCCAGAATTTCTTGTGGGGTAAACCAAATAACAGCATGTCTAAACCATTGGTTTCTTGGGCGAAAATCTATTGTCCGAAGCAAGAAGGGGGCCTTGGCCTTTTTAGTCTTAAGGAGTGGAACCTTGCCTTGCTTACTAGGATTCTATGGGACATTCATGCCAAGAAAGACTCTTTATGGATAAAATGGGTCCACAGCCACTATCTCCAAGAAGGTAATATTTGGGAACATGTCCCTTCCCACTCTGACTATCCTTTGTTCAAGAAAATCATCTTGATTAGAGATCTTCTTTTGAACCGTGAGCACCATAAGGAAGGGGCGATCCAAGTCATTTGCTCTTGGACTTCTATTGATTCTCTTGTTGCTAGCAAAGCCTACAATTATTTCAGACAACCAAAACAGATTGTACATTGGCACAAGGTTGTTTGGAATCCTGCAGTTCCTCCCAAGGTAGCTTTTATTTTTTGGTTGGCTGTGAAGCGAAAGCTTCTCACATTGGATAGAGCTCTATTCTTGGATATTGATTCGGCTTGTCCCCTATGCCACATGACTGAAGAATCTCATGCACATCTATTCTTCCTTTGCTCTCAGACCACCCGCATTTGGAAGGAAATTCGTGATTGGTCTCCATTTACCCGCATGTTTATTTATCTTTAGGGGTGCATCAACCATCTCATTCGTGCCAAAGCTTTTTCTGGCACCTTGGGAAAGACCAGGTGTCTGGTGCTAGCAATGACTGTATACAGTATCTGGTTGGGCAGAAACATTTTGGTTTTTGATCACTCTCCCTTTTTGGTTGAGGATGTAATTAACAAGGTCAAATTTCTTGTTTATAGGCAATCTCACTTGTCCCATTTGTATCAGGCACGTGCTCCTAGTGGACTAGCTCAGGCTCCTGCACTGTGTGCATATGTCTTATTTTGATTCCGCGGGGTATGCCCCGTCTATTTTGTATATCTCTTTGGGTTAATATATTTACATTTTTTCCCAAAAAAATATTATGTAATGAAATTAGTTTTGTATACCATGTTTTCATTTGTATACGTTAACACACATTCCTTCATTGGAAATGTAGTCATCATTTATATTGTGCCACTTGAAAATGGTAATAGCAACAATGGAAGCTGATCATGATCTTGAAGTTCCATTAAGAATACACAACTTTACAATCATTCGCTCATTCATAGATGACTTTACATTTCATTACTTTAAACTAAAAGAAAGATTATTTTCAAATTTATCTATACTCAACAATATCTACATAGATAAACAAAGAATAACTCCTCTATCTTGAAACATGTTAGGGCTTCATGTGTCAATGGACGTCATGGCTTGCTTTGCAGGCAATTTAAGAGAATTTTAGATTCTTAATATCCATTACAGACGAAAGTGATAAAAATAAATTTATCCTGGCTGAAGTTGGAGCTTTGGAAGCTTTGAAAAAATACCTGTCCTTAAGACCTCAAGACTCAATCGAGTCCACTATTTTAGAGTTGTTGAGAATAATATTTTGCAATTCTGACCTTGTTAAACATGAAGCGTCAACAAGTTAATTGAACCAAATGATAGCTGTTTTGCGTCTTGGGTCAAGAAAAGGCTACATATAATGCAGCAAGAGCACTTCATGAACTTTTTGATGCTAAGAACATTAGGGACTCAGAATTAGCTAAACAGGTCATTCAGTCATTGGTTGACATGCTTAGCACAACATCAGGGAGTGAGCATGAGGCTGCTCTCATGGCTTTGATCAAGTTAATTTCTAGAAATTCTTCAAGAGCATCTCTTTTATAGATGTAGAAGGGAATCTAATTGAAAGTTTGTATAAAATATTGCCTTCTTCTTCATCATTGGAACTGAAGAGCCATGCTGCACAACGATTACTTTATTAGGCAACAATAGTTGTAATTCAAATATTAAGGGTTATTTCGTAATTTGAACTTATTTTCTCATCAGTTTTTTTACTTTCAAGAAAACATAGACTCAGTAAATTTAATCCAATTTTTTCGGTAAAATTTTGGCCAACCAAACAACTTTTTTTGGACTTTCCTATTAAACTCATTTTTCGATCAAATCCTTAGTAATTGTATTTTCCTAGTAAAATAAAATTTCTCCTCTACCAAACGTCCCCTTAAGTTAACAAATGCTCCAACAAAATTGATGGACTTCATGAATCCAGTATTTAAACTTTTAAATCAAGAGTAAATATCATTTTTGGTCCTCAACAAATTTTACAATATCCGTTTTAGTCCCTAGCAAATAAAAAGGTCCATCGTGGTCCCTAAAAAATTCAAAATGGATCCATTTAGTTGAGATCGTGGTCCCTCACAAATTCAAAAAAGACCCATAAAATGGACCTATTTAGTTGAAATCGTGGCCCTCACAAATTCAAAAAAGACCCATATTAGTCCCTAAAAGGACTAGAATTGGTCCATTTTGAATTTCTTAGATACTACGATGGGCCTTTTTATTTGTTAGGGACTAAAACGGGCAATGTGAAATTTGCTGATGACCAAAAATGATATTTACTCATAAATCAATTTGTGATAATGTTCATTGATAATATTATAGTATATTCAAAGAATAAAGAAAATCATGAACAACATCTTCATATAATATTAGAGAGTTTTGTGTGTGAGAGAGAATTTGATAGGGTTATGTGTATGCGCATATTACATGTGTTCGTATGTGTGCCGTGTGCATGTATGTGTGAATATATACGCAAGTGTTTGTACATGTGTATATCCGTGCACAAGTGTGTTTGCATAGGTGTGTGCACATGTGTGTTAATCACATTAAGGGAATTTTTTAATGTGATCCATGACTACTATGATCCTTCCACTAAAAATTTGACACCTGAATTAATTTTTTTTATCTCTTCTCTCTCCTCAACTTTTTTTCTCTTTCTCTCTTTCCAGTTCCACCAAATCTCTTTCGGTTCGGGAGCATGTTAACTTCACTCCACATTAAGCGGCCTACAGGCGGGTGCACAGTGCCTACAGGCTAGGATCTAAGCCTTAGTAAGTGTCCAACTGCCCATAAATACAAAATTTTCTGTCACAGGTTGCGGCAATCGGTTCAGTAATTAAGTTTTTTTTTTTTTTTTTTTTTTTTATATAAATGGACAAACCTGATAAGAATTATACATATTTCGTTTATGTTTGGTTTAATTTGTTACCGACAACCGCTTCCATTAAAGGATACGTAGGGGCTTTTTGACCAGTGTAGCCTTTTTTTAATAATTAATTACCAAATTGATCCTATTTATAAACTATTTCAAAAATTTAACCTCTCCAGAAAACATAACACCAATCTGCCCCAGTTTGACCGTTGACCATGAAGCCTACCCGGGTACACCCCTACCTACCCGGGTAAATTTTAAAAAATTTTACCTACCCGGGTACACCCCTCCCTACCCAGGTATATTTCTTGAATCTGGAAAATGTTTGAATTATTTACCCGGGTAGAGAGGGGTGTACCCGGGTAAATAATCATAACTCAAGCTTTTCTCTTCTTGCTTTTCTTCTTTGTTTCTGGTTTCTTTTTCAAACCTTGCAGAGTCATTTTAAGAATGGCCAATTTCTGAGCATCTGAGACAACCCTCTCCAACATCTTCCTCTTGCCATCTTCAGTTGTCTCTTTTACAGTTTTCCACAACTCAAGCTTGTCAACGCCCAATTCCTTCACCTCTAATTCTGAACATTTTTTTGAATTGTCTGACTGGTGACATGTAATAGCATCCTTTGTTGGAGCAGAACCTTGATTATTTGCTTCACTAATCTCAGGCATATGATCCAGTGGAATATCTTTCATCAATAACCTGTTTTCAGATTTTGTTCTCCATGCGTTAGTCCTTCAATTTAGAGATTTTCATTTGTTGTTCACACAAAGAGGATGGGCGCACACAACCAGTTTATGATTATTTACCCGGGTACACCCCTCCCTACCCGGGTAAATAATTCAAACATTTTCCAGATTCAAGAAATATACCCGGGTAGGGAGGGGTGTACCCGGGTAGGTAAAAAATTTTAAAATTTACCCGGGTAGGTAGGGGTGTACCCGGGTAGGCTTCATGGTCAACAGTCAAACAGGGGCAGATTGGTGTTATGTTTTCTGGAGAGGTTAAATTTTTGAAATAGTTTATAAATAGGGTCAATTTGGTAATTAATTATTAAAAAAAGGCTATAGTGGTCAAAAACCCGATATGTAGGCATCATCACAAGCCAGGTGATGTACGAACAATTGAATTTTAGACTTGAAATTGGATAAAAAATTCATTGACATTTGATTGGCTGAGATGGTTGAGTTCATTCTGACGAAAGTTGAACAACTCACATGATTTTTATTTTATTTTTAATAAGAGCTCATACTTGGTCTGAAAATGTATATATCAAGTGTGATAAATTTTATTATATTTTTTAATGATGAATAAAGCTTACTTTCATGTTAATCAAGATTATTTTTTGCATACAACTTTTAAAGACCCATCTCGTATATATTTATGGATTGGATGCATTTCAGAAAATTAATTAACTTACCCAAGTATTAGTTCAAAATTTAAACATATACAATCAACTTAAAAACACATCTTTAATTACAAGACTAATGATATAATGAAGCAAAAGTTTGATTTTAATAAAAACAGGGGTGCCTTGCAGACACGCATTTATATTGGTCAACTAGCACGACTGGGCAAGAGCAAAAGCAAGAGTAACCACATAAAAGAAAAGAGTTGGCGCGTGGGATAGGTAATCCCACATGGTCAGATACATTGCACAAAGCCATAGCAGATAATGATGCATTTGAACCAACTTGCATATGATATATTCTTCCTTTTTACACTAATATGCCATCCCATGCATTTTGCACAATTGCAATGCATCATCATAATGTGATGCTCTGTCTCTGACGCGCCAGCTTTGATTTGAACCAAAGGGATGCATATCCACAATAATAACAAAAAGCCGCAAACCCATTTCAATTTTGACACAAATTAACGAAGTGCAATGAACTGAACAACCTCGCTGCCTAATTGACCATACCCACCATGGTTTCAGAGATAGCAATCTCATCTACACAAGACTCTCACTCTCATCCCAATATTGATTCTTGTTTTCTGTCTCTTGGGTTGGCACTCTTCACTTTCCAACCCAAAGCAATCTTGGGTTTTGCAAGCATCTTTGAATATAATCTCAATCTTTTGCATGCATTGACTCATAGGCTTGCATGTAACGGGAAGCATGGGATTGTGTATTTTTGTGGGAATAGGGAATTATGGTCTTTCAGGCCATGATACGGTTTTGATTTCAGAAAGTAAAAAATAATTCTTTAACTTATCTGCAAATGTTTGTTTATTTATTTGTTGGAAAAAAATGTGTGTCATTTTATGACACACCTTATATCCTCTCACTCTCACAAAAATGTGGCATCCATATATTTAATTTTTTTTCCATTCACTCTCTTTCATGATTTATCTCTTTCTTTCACTTAAAATGAGATAACTTTGTGTCGTTCAAAATGATACACTTTTTTCTCTTTTTTGTTTTATTTAAGTATTGCTGTTAAGAACCTTTTTGTTTTAAATAAAATATTGTAAAGAACCAATTCAACCCAAAAATTTAAATTGTTGGTTAAGGCTACATTAATGGTTTTATATATCTCTAACACATCTCCTCACAAGAGAGCCCATTGGACTTGAAATTAAAGGTACATGACGCATCAGGCTCATCCTACCTATGCTAAAAAATTCTACAAAAAAATGGTGGGTGGCAAGGATCAAATTCGGAACAGCGAGACTCTGATACAATGTAAATAACTAATTCAACCCAAAAGTTTAATCGATTAGATGAGGCTACATTAATGTTGCAATGTTTTTAAACCCGACTGATCATCAATTCAGTCGAAGTAACTGGTTGAATTGAATTTATGTAAAAATATGAAATAAATACACAAATAGAACTAATATGACAACCTATGTGATGTGACTTAGTGGTTAGCATTTTACTATCCTTAGATGCCAGGTTGGAGTCCCAATAATGTAATTGTGATTAGCGTTGTAAATGAGGCAACTAAGGTAGATTTTTGCATAAATGGGCTAAGCATATATAAATTATTTTAGGCCAGGCTTAGTTTCTTATCCTAATACAACTCAAATTTTAAACTTGGTCTATCTTGTTTTTGAAAAGTACAAGATTTAGTCTGACCTATCAAACCTTCAAAAATAATATATTGCACTGTGTAAATTATAGGTTATAATTACTTTGTACAATGGCTGAACACAATTCAAAATATTGACAATTTAACTACGTTGTTGAAAATAAAAAGCAATCAATCGAATCAAATTGTATTATTTTAATTATTAAAATTTTTAATTTAATTTAAAATAAATTAAAAATTTATATATGCACGCACACACGCACGCAGACATACACATACACACATGTGTTTGTATGTAAAAAATGAGCACATAGTACTTATTTTAATGTTAAACAACCATAATATTTAAACACAAAAGAAGCAACCACTAAACAAGTGAAAGACAATCAAATTAGACTAATAAATACAAATATATTTAGAAGTCAATTTTTAAAATGACAAGTACATTACAATTCAAAACTTATCCAGACAAATCATGTAAGGAAAATAACGATAATGCAACTCAGCGCTGAAGATGTCCATCAACCCACCAACTTATATAAAATTTTCCAATAAAAAATAGTTAAATAAATAAAGAGAATCAAAAAAAATAATAAATGACAAACATAAACATTTGTCCTATAAAGAAGAACAAGATATGTAAATGCATACAATACCCACAAGTGAGAATAACGGTGGCGGCGAAGGAAATTAAGGTTAAGAAAAATATTTGTCAAGTGAAAAGAGAAAAGATTGTAAAAAATTAGAAAAATTAAAAAATCATAATATTTTATTTTATTAAAATATATCAAGATATTATTTTATTCAAAAATAAAATAACAAGATGTAATTTTATTGAAAAACAAGAATATATTATTTTATTGATAAATACTAAGATATTATTATTTTTTATTATAAAATAAAATATTATTTATTAAAAAATAAGAGTCAAGCCTAGAGCTTAGAGGTCAGACTTGCTACAATAGGTTTGTGGCTTGAATTCTAAATAAGTTTTTTAATTAGCTCAAACCTGTATTATTTTTAAAACGAGACAAGTTAAAGCCCTAACAAGTCGTCTGACCCATTTATACACCTAATTATTTATAATAGAATTACTATAATTTTCAAGAATCGATTCAACCAGAAAATAGATATCGGGCAACCATCATGTCAATTCGGGATGTTCATCAACCGATCCAAACCGCGGTGACCGAACCGAAATGCCGATAATCGAATAAATCGAAAACCTAAAAATCGAAAACCGAAAAAAATCCCAAATTTTAATTAGATTTGATCGATTTTCGGATTGGTTGATGAAAACCGATCCAATTCAAACCGATCCAATATATTAATTTACCTTTACTTACTTGGGCATTTCCCCAATCATAGCCCAAAAATTTCTAAACCTAAGATCCATTAACCCAAGAAAAAACCTAGTCACATCTCATCAACAAAATTTCATTTGTATAGAGCTTCATATCTCATTTCCAAAAAAAAAAAACTATATTATCGTTTACTAATGCTTTTGTATTAAAAAAAAAAATTACAAAGCCAATATATACAAAAGATGTTATTTGCACAATAATTATGAAACAAATTTTAGAATTTTCAAAAAATTAAAAATCAATCCAATCCAAACCGAAATTTTTTTGATTGGATCGGATAAATTCTGCTTTCAAAATTGATCCAATCCAGACCTCGAACACCCCTACATTGTCAATGTTGTGTCACTTTTTCTCTGCTACCCTTTTCCCATAGTGTAGGCTTCTCTAAAACCTACTTGTGTGGTGAAACTTCCGTTGACTAAAATAAAATGTCTTGTTATCAAAAAAAATAAAAAATAAAATGTCTAAATAATAATATAATTTTATTATACGTACATATATTTTAAGGATGATATATTTTTAATTATATTAGCATATGATGCATCAATTTCTTTTTACGAATATGAGATAGTATAAATAATATAAATTTTACAAAATATGATATCTTTAAGAAAAAATTATCAAATTGTAATTAATATAGAGTTAGAAAATTATTTTTAAAAAATTGATAATTATAAAAAAAGTTTATGTTCTTAAAGAATTAAAATAACATGTCAAAATGATCTTTTTCATTTAAATTAAGTACATAAAATTTAAAAGTATATTTAAATATAGCTAAAAATAAATAAAACAAAATTATTTTATATAATTATTAAATTTTAAATATAATTATAACAGTCAAGATTTAGTTGCAAATTTATGAATAAAATTTCCATTTTTTAACATAAAGTTTTAATATTTTAAAAAATGACATATATAGTATATATAAGGATGTGAGGAAAGATATTCTTACTACCAATTTTTTCAACTTCCATTCTACTACCACTCTAATTATCATTGGATTAGAGAAAAAGTTGAATGAAGAGAAAAAAGAAAATAACTTTTGAATGCAATTGTAATTAAAGTGATAATAGAAAAAATTAGTAATATAAATATCCTACCTCTAAGTATGTATATAAAAATGTTTGGTAATAACTTTACCTAGCTACTATAGCTGTACAAAATTGATTTAAAGTAAGAAATTAAAACTATAGATTTTAAAAAATTGTTTGCGTGATCATGTGAAACAGGTGCTAGTGGACTTCCTTTTAGCTGGTTTAAAAAATAATGATTTTAAAATTTTGTTACGTGAACATCTGACACAAATGCTGTTGGACTTTCTATTTAGCTGGTTTGATGCAAAAAATAGGAGAAAAAGTTTCCGAGGTTGATGGGTTATGCACGTAAATGAACATACATCGACCTCACCCTAGTAGGTGGTAACATCACTTTCCTTTTAGGAGCCGTTTGGTACACTGATTTTTTCTGAATTTTCAGAAAACTCAAATTTTTAAAATTTTAAATTTTCAGGTATTTCGTAAACTGAATGTAAAAATTATATTTTTAAAAATCGAGATTCCCGAATAAATAAAAATTTCTCATGTACCAAACGTTCCGTTATGGGAGGATAACATAATCTCCCATGTTCAAACTAATCCAACACTTTTTTTTTTTTTTTTTTGGAGAGAAAGATTTAATTTTGGAGAGGAACTAATCCAACACTTGCAATATATCTACCGTATCATGCTGGAATTTCATGAAAACGAATTTTTTAATGTTCCATTTTTTTTTTGGGTAATATTTTAATGTTCCATTTTAATACGATTACATTATGTGAAAATTTTAATTATTTAAAATAATAATTATAATTTTAATCATAATGTGTTGGGAACTCGGTTTCCTCAAGCTCGGCTAAGCAGCCTTTATGCGGAAGTGAATCAATAAGATCTTGATCTCGGATCTCGGCAATATCTCGGCCTGAACTTCACCAGGTCGGGTAGCGCAGCGGAAAAATCAAAACGAAAAACAGGGGAGAGAGAGAGAGAGAGAGAGAGAACACAAGCAATTTTTAACGTGGAAAAACCTTCTCCAATAAAGAAGTAAAAACCCACGGGACCTAGTCCAGATCAAAAATTCACTATAAAGATAATGGTTACAAATAATCAAACTCACCAATGTGGTGGTTAACTCAATCTTTCCAACAATGGTGATAATCAAACCTCCCTAGAGATGTTTCACTCAAACTCTCTAGAGATCTCTCAAATACAAAGCATAAAGCTTTGCTCAAATCTCTCAAATAATTCTCTCAAATTTTTTCTCTAATTTCTTAAACTAGCCTCCACCCACAACTAATGCATATATAGAGGAGATGAGATCTAGGGTTAGGGTTTTTAGGAAACCCCTCAATGGGCTTGAACTTAGCATTGAAGGAGGAAGCCCAACAAATCTCCCCCTTCGACTTCAATGCGTCGGCTTCAGTATCAGCCCGGCTCCTTCACAGCAGTCGGTCGTACCTCGGAGGTACTTGAAGATCCACTTCATTGCTTCCCAGTTCTCTTTGCCAGGGTTTGACAGATACCGGCTTACCATTCCAACAGCATACGCCAAGTCGGGTCTAGTGCAAACCATTGCATACATCAAGCTTCCGACGGCGGATTGGTACGAGACCTTCATCATCTCATCTTTTTGTCTTCATCAGATCTCAAACATTGCTTCTGATTCAGCTTTATGTGTCCGGCTAAGGGGGTGCTCACTGTTTTAGCTTTGTCCATGCTGAATCTCTTCAGAATCTTCTCAATATACTTCTCTTGACTCAGCCACAGTATCTTCTTTTGTCTATCTTGGATAATCTTGATTCCAAGAATCTGCTTTGCAGGGCCGAGGTCCTTCATTGCGAAGGACGAGCTCAACACCTTCTTTAGGGCGGCTATCCTCGATTTGTCTTTCCCTACAATAAGCATGTCGTCAACATATAACAACAATATCAGAAAATCTACGGCCTCATACCTCTTCACAAATAGGCAGTGGTCGGCTTCTGTCTTCTCAAACTTGTGATCTGTCATGAATGATTCAAACTTCTTGTACCACTGCCGAGGTGCTTGCTTCAAGCCATAGAGGCTCTTCTTCAACCGACATACCAAGTCTTCTTGGTCTGGAGCTCGGAACCCTTCAGGTTGCTCCATATATATTTCTTCTTCTAGATCACCGTGAAGAAATGCCGTCTTCACATCCATTTGTTCTACCTCGAGGTCCATCGAAGCTGCCATAGCTAACACGGTTCGGACCGAGGTCATTTTCACCACAGGAGAAAAAATCTCCTCAAAATCTACTCTTTTCTTCTGATTACAGCCTTTCACTACAATCCGGGCTTTGTATCTCGGCTTCTGCCCATTCTCTTCATTCTTAATCTTGTAGACCCCTTTGTTTTTTAGAGCTCGTCTTCCTTCTGGCAACTCGGTCAGCTCATAAGTCAGATTCTAGTGCAAAGACTTCATCTCGTCTTGCATTGCCTTTTCCCATTCATCTTTCTCTGAGCTCGTCACAGCCTCATCATAACTCTGAGGCTCACCGTCTTCTGCAACAACGGTGTATTCATCAGATAGGTATCTTGTAGAGGGTCTTCTTTCTAGAGTTGGATATCTCGGCTGTTCTTCAGCTTGAGAACCTGGTTCATCATTCTCATCCCAGATCTCATCATCAACTAAGACCTCAATGTCTTGGTCATCCTCAGCTGGTTGCTGGTCATCAATTTCTTCATTTTCATGATTTTCTCCCCCTGCTTCAGCTCGGACAGAAGGGTTGGGTTCTTCACTTCTGATAGTAACCCGGATTTTGGGCTTCGAGATGTCATGAATATTCTCATCTTAATGAAAGATCACATATCGGCTTCTCACTATCTTCTTATTGATTGGATCCCAAAGTCGAGACCCGAACTCACATCTCGGCGAACCAAGATAGATGTATTCTTTAGTCTTCGCATCGAGTTTTGCCCTTTCATCTTTAGTGATATGCACGAAGGCTCGGCATCTAAACACCTTCAGTTGATTATAGGCCGCTTTCCGACCTGTCCAGACTTCTTCTGGAATTTCTCCTTCAAGTGGCCGTGATGGTGAGAGGTTGATCAAGTCAACAGCAGTTTTGACGGCTTTTCCCCAGAATGATTTCGGTAACCTGGCATTGGATAACATGCTTCGTACCTTCTCTTCAATAGTTCTGTTCATCCTCTCAGCCAGTCTATTCAACTGTGGAGTCTTGGGGGGCGTCTTCTCAAGTCTGATCTCGGTCGCTCTGCAGTATGCATCAAAAGGGCCGCAATACTCACCACCATTATTAGATCGGATCACCTTCAATTTCTTGCTAGTCTCCCTTTCAACCATTGCATGGAATTCTTTAAAGGATTGGAGTACTTGGTCTCTAGACTTCAACAAATATACCCACACTTTGCGAGAATGGTTATCAATAAATGAAACAAAATACTAAGCTCCTCCAAGGGATCTTTCCGACATGGAGCAAACATCAGTATGGACGAGGTTAAGAATATACCTGCGTCTTCTGGGTTGATCCGGTCTCACAAAAGAAACTCGGTGCTACTTTCCAGCTAGGCAGTGCGTGCAACTTTTCAACGCTTGGTCTTTCAACCCGGTCAGTAATCCTTTCTTGTTCAGGATCTGGAGCCCTTTCTCACTCATGTGGCCGAGGCGCTTGTGCCATAGCTCCAAGCTAGGTTCATCTCGTACATAATTGGCTTCTCCGCCATTGATCTTTCCTTGCATCACGTACAAGGAGCCTTCCTTCTTACCTCGGGCCACGACCAAGTTTCCCTTGGCCAGCTTCCATCTTACACTACCGAAGTAGTTCACTAACCCGACATCATCAAGCTTCCCTACAGAGATTAGGTTCAATTGCATGTCAGGTACATGCCTCACATCCTTCAACACAAGTCGGCACCCAACATCCGTGGTCAGGGTCACATCACCGACACCAACAATCTTACTGGTCACTTGATTTCCCATCTTCACAACTCTAAAATCACAAGCTCGGTAAAGAGGAGAAAAAACCTTTGTGTGGAGTAACGTGGAAGGAGGCACCAGAGTCAACAATCCAGGTGCAGTCATCATATGCAACATTCAAATAATTATCCTCACCAATGAGGAATATCTCGGCATCCGGGTTTGCAGCCACCGCAGTGGTGCTCTTGTCTTCCCTCTTCTTGGGAATAATCTGATCCGGCTTCACAAAGCCGTTCTTCTCGTCATTCTGCAGGGTCCAGCAGTCTGGCTTCTTATGACCTGTCTTTCCACAGTAAAAGCACTTTAACTCATATCTCGGCTTTGACCGACCTCTGGACTTTCCTCTTCTATCACGATCTTGACCCCGGCTTTTACTTCTACCCCGGGAGTCGGATTTCCCTATGTTCTCAGCAACGTTGGCATCAGACGTGCTCAAAATACCTCGTTCTCTTCTCCTGGCCTCTTCGCCTAAAAGGCTGTCTGTCACGACATCCATCTTCAATTTTCCATCTGGAGTCGAATTATTCAAGGTCACCACCAGAGTATCCTAGCTTTCTGGCAGCGAGCTCAACAGCAGCAACGCTTGCATCTCGTCATCAATTTTCATCTCAGCCTTTGACAGCTGATTCACAATACCTTTGTAGGTGTTGAGGTGTTCTATCATGCTCATGTCATCCTTGTATTCCAGCTTCACAAGTCGGCGAACCAAGTGTGCTTTGTTCTTGGGAGTCTTCTTCTGAATCATGGACTCCAACTTCTTCCACAACTTATACGCGTTCGTGAACTCGGACACGTGCTCAAAGAGGCTCTTGTCAATATATTTTCTGATCGTAGCTACCGCCTTACGACTCTGGATCTGCCACTCCTTATCGATTTTTCCTTCCGGTCTCTTATCAAGGGTAATGGGCTCATGTAAATCTTTGCAATAGAGATGATCTTCCATCATCGGTCTCCAATATGTGAAATTGTCTGCGGTCAGCTGGAACATATCTCCATCATTGGATATGCCACTGGTCTCCATCTCGTCTCCCTCAGAACCCGTCGAACTCGGGCTATGATACCACTGTTGGGAACTCGGTTCCCTCAAGCTCGGCTAAGCAGCCTTTATGCAGAAGTCAATCAACAAGATCCTGATCTCGGATCTCGGCAATACCTCAGTCTGAACTTCACTAGGTCGGGCAGCGCAGCGGAAAAATCAAAATGAAAAACAGGAAGAGAGAGAGAGAGAGAAAACACAAGCAATTTTTAACGTGGGAAACCTTCTTCAATGAAGAAGTAAAAACCCACGGGACCTAGTCCAGATCAAAAATCCACTATAAAGATAATGGTTACAAATAATCAAACTCACCAATGTGGTGGTTAACTCAACCTTTCCAACAATGGTGATAATCAAACTTCCCTAGAGATGTTTCACTCAAACTCTCTAGAGATCTCTCAAATAAAAAGCATAAAGCTTTGCTCAAATCTCTCAAATAATTCTCTCAATTTTTTTCTCTAATCTCTTAACCTAGCCTCCACCCACAACTAATGAATATATAGAGGAGGTGAGATCTAGGGTTAGGGTTTTTAAGAAATCCCTCAATGAGCTTGGGCTTAACATTGAAGGAGGAAGTCCAACATAATGCTCATAAAATAAAATAAATATATTATTTTAATTGCTGGTTATTAATTTATTAATGAATAATTAAAAAAATTCACATTATATAATTATATTTGTTATCGACAAACCCACAAAGGCTAATATGTAGGCTAAACACACATATGCTTGAAATAATTAAGATAAATGTTTCCTCTCCAACCTGATCCCGTCTACCCTAGGAAGGCTCTTCCCCATAGAAATGTAGTTCAAGGACATCTGAGAGTAGGTTGAGGATCGAATTTGTGATTTCGTTGTCATATTGGCTCTCCAATTATAATAAGCAACATCTCATCCAAGAGCTCAAACTGTTAAGTAATGATCCATCAAATTATATTTATTTAACACACCTTCTTACATGAGCTTGAAGCATGGACAATGGATCAGGCTCGTACCTCTATTAACTTAATTTCACTGGAAAGTGGAGGCGATTATGATTGAACTTGTGATCTCATAATTTCTGATACCATGATAAAGCAACAAATTCACCTAACAACTTAAGTTTATAAGTGATAGATCTTCAATCATTTATATTATATCTTCCTAACATTCATATTATTATCTCACTAATTACATTGATATATTACACTACTTAAAGGAAACAAATCTACTCCCCCAATTTTTGAATAGATCAATATCAAAATGAAAAATAATAAGATGCATTATTTCGTATTTGTTCTCTTTATTCTATCATCCTTTCTATTTTAATAATAAAAGATGTAGTTTAGGTGGCTAACACGTTAGCAAAATTTTGGTAATTGAAATGTCAGGCGACTCACGTAATCCTTTATTAGCCATAGCAGAAAGAAAGAAAGAAAAAAAAAAACATAATTAAAACGTGTGTCAAAACGCGTTAACGGAGGGTAACTTTATGGTTCAACAAGGTTAATGCCATTTGCTAGATTCACGTTTCTGTACAATTTCGGACAAGCTATCCTTTTCAGGCAATTGAAATGATCATTTTACCTTCTCTTTTTAATATAAATATTTTTTCATAAAAATTTATGACTCGTGAACTTTTGGGTCTCTTTCACAAAATTGAATCAACTAATATACTTACAGAAAAAACAAAGATCAATCACTATGCCAAAATGAAAGTAACGTAGAAATAATGTTTAACAAAAGCACATTCATTAACCACTTGGCTAATAATATTAACGTAATTTGTCTTTTTTTTTTTTTTGATAACAACGTAATTTGTCTTTACTATTATAACTTTTTGTAAAAAAAGAGAAGGAAAATTCAAATGATATGTTCCTTATAAAGGAATTGATTGCCACTGGCCACAGATGACGCAGTTGCACAAAGTAGGAAGCATGTGTAACGAATAGTCATAAAAAGCCGACGGAAGTTGACGACAATTGGTAAAAGTATAACCAAGTTAATTTGATTCGCTAGATTAATGTTTACGGGGAAGGATGATGCTCTTTATTTGCACGTGCTTGGTAGCCAGGATTTATCAGACATTTGAAATTTTTTAATTTGCAAGTGGCAAAATTATGATGCAGAAAAACATGCGCAAGGGGAAAATATTACATAAGATAACATCTCTTATGTTGAAGACATATAATATGTGGGGTTCACATTTAAAAAAAAAAAAAACTTAAAAGACACCTTTTGATGAGTATGTAGGAGGTATGTTTTTTCTTATGTAACATGAGAAAAACATATCCCAATAATAATACGCATAAAAAAGAATAAGTTATGTTAGACGAGGATCATTTCATCTAATGTCTAAGTTACATTTAAATTGATTAAGAGTTGATCTTATTTGTGTCTTAATAATTTACATAATTAATAAATTAAAGCTGTTAAATATAAATATATGAAAACAAAAAAGAAATTTGAGAGGATTTATTCCTCTTTTCTTCACTTAAAACTTCAATTTTATTCGTTCAAAATCGAAATAGAGTGGACATAATTAATCTTTTTGACTCGTTAAACTCAAATAAATAAGGAAGAAAGAGTAAGAGTGAGTCAAAGTTGACACAAAGAAATGAACTCATTTAGGGTCTGTTTGGTGTGATGTAGAAGGCCTGATAGTATAAGCGTATACTATACATTATGATATTTTTAGTTATTTAGTATGACCATCGTATAATATAAACTTATATAGTAAAATCTCTTAATACATTGAAATGATGTATTATTTAATGGGGTGAGATTATGCCAGACAAGGGATTGATGTGTTAGGTTAATTCATTTCCATTTTTCTTTTCCCCGTTATAACCATTCTACCTATTTTCTTCTTCTTCCCTTTTCTTTCCCACCGTAACCCCCATTTCTTCTTCTTCTTCCCCTTTCTCCCCCTTTTATGGAGGAGTAGGATCAAGAGGAGAGGATGAACATTGGAACAGATGCTTCGAATCTGCTATCAGCCTCGAACCTGGTGGCGTTTCTTCAATTGCAGAAGATAACACACGTTTGTATCTACGATGCTAACACCGACGTCCTTAAAGCCTTGTCTAGTACCAAGATTCATGTCATTATTAATGTCCCTAACAACTAGCTCCTTGCAATTGGTTATTCCAATACCACTGCTGCTTCATGGATCGATCGAAACGTTATCGCTTACTACCCGCAAATGCTCATCATCGAAATCTCCGTTGGCAATGAGGTTCTCACCGTTGTTCCCTCCTTAGCCCTTTTTATTCTTCATGTTATTCAGTCCCTCTACAATGCCCTAGTCGCTTCCAACCTTCACCAACACATCAAGGTTTCAACCCCTAATGCTGCTTCTTGCGTATTTGCTTCATATATCAAGAATTGAGACTTTTCTGACAAATGATACAACGAATCAGACATATTGCATTGCCATAGATGGTTTTGATTCCAAGACATTGCAGGCAGCACTAGATTGGGCTTGTGGACCAGGGCGAGCTAATTGTTCTGAGATTGAGCCCGAAGAGTGTTACTATTATGACTATCAATTTTTTTAATTTTTTAATTTAATATATATATAGTAGTCATATATGATTTTTTAAAATATTGGAATTTTTTTTTTACAAAAATTAATAATTTTTTAGATATCCTGATCGAATAGATTTTTATAAAAATTAATATAAATTCTTTATTAAAGGGTATTTTTGTCACAAATATTTACTTTTAATATAAATCCTAAGAAGTATGGGTGTCTTCCATTTCAAATGATCTCTGTGAGGGAGAGTTGTGGAGAGGGTTAGAATGGAGTGAGCATAGGTCTTGGATCAAGGAATCATTTCATTTTTCTGCTGAGAGTTGGACTTTTCTGTTGGGGAACACCTTGTCTTTAATTTTGTACCTTCTTTTCTTCCTTTAAAGGAATCTTGTCTGGTGTTTTCTTCTGAATTCTTTTGAATGACTGCTCTCATTTTCTTTGTTTTATATCTTCTTGTCCTTTATGCTCATGTTGCTGTTGTTCCTAGACTTTTTCAGTTGACCTGGTGGTATATAGGAATGTGTGTGGTTGTGTTGATGTATGTATGGGATGGAAGTGTTTGTTTGACTGTGGTGGGATAAGTGCTTGATGGTTGATCCTTGTCTGTGAAATTCACCTGTTCTTCTGCAGTACTTACAACATCAAGGCAAGTTCAGAAGTTTCATTGTGGTTACACCTTAGGAACGCTCTCATGAGTAAGTGTTTGGCATTTTTCATTCCTCACCAGTTTAGTTCACACTGATCAGCATCCTTCAAAAATCTGAAGATTAAATTCACTTCTCTTTCCCTATTCAGAGTAAGAATAAGAATGACTGCTCATTGATTTTATGTTTCATGCCATTAGTTATCTAAATTTTCACAGCGATAATACTATAACTGAAATGTTTGCTCCAAACAGGTTGAACAAAAAGAAATTTTTCTATTCAAAAATTTAAGTTTACACTAGGGAACGAAAAAGAAAACAAATGGAAATTTGCAAAAAGAAACAAATAACAGAATTAAAACAAAAGGAAACAAAAATAGGAGGGTCTTTCTCCTTTCAGCGTGGATGTCTTTTCTCCAGGGTGGTGTTCTCAGTATCAATTTCCTCATGTGTTAATGGTCTCCTCTTGAGCTAATCCAGTAATCTTTTTAATTCAACCTCAGGGAGCCACTTCTTAGCTTCCTTCAGGAGCTCATTTATAACTCCAGTGAGGTGCTCAATGGTAGACCTCATCATTATTCTGCCATTGTGGATATGCACCAATTGGCCTTCCACGTCCAGCACTCTATGCTCCAGCTGATTAATCTTTCCTTCCAAAAATGCCCCAAAGACCTTGAAGGCTTCCTTGGTTTCCTTCCGTTCCTCAGCATTTTGAATCAGGAGACGTCTGAGGTTTAACTCAACTCTGCTGTTGTTCATGGAGTAGGCATGCTTCAGGGCATCAGCTGCACTTCTGATCTCATTTCTTACAGCTTGTAGTGTTGGTGCAGAAGGTGCAGCATTGATGCCTCTGATGCTGGTATTGATAGAGTTTAGGAACTGCTCTCTTTCTGCCTTTTGTTGTTCCTGGAATTGAGTGAGGGCAGAAGAGAGTTGTTCCATTCCGTTCCTCAGAGCCTTCAGCTCTTTAGTGGTGTTGGACATGTCAATCTGAGGAACAAATGGCTCTTCAGGCAACAACTTCTCCATTTTTCTCCCCATCATTTCAAAAATTTCAGCAATCCCTATCTGGGATTTCCTCCTTGTTGCAAGAGGAATTGTTGTAGTGGGGTAGATTAGCTTCTTCTTCTTGTTGTTGTTTTTGTTTTGAGGGTCAGAAGCTGGAGGTTCTTCAGCAGGTGCCTGGCTGATCACTACCTCCTTTGTTTTTGAGGTAGAGGGGACGGTTGTAGTCTGTCCCTCCATCAATGGAGGAACTTCAAGTCCCCCTTCTTCTGTCAGAGTCCTAGCTAGAGTGTAACGCCCCGTGTATACCCGATTTGTTAACATGTCATCGTATTAAGCCACGTTTAATTAAAAATGCGGAATATCTTTTTCTTTTCAATTATGACATCCTTATCAATTACAAATTTGATTACTTAATCACTTTCACAAAACATTGTCTGTATGTAAATTGCAAATAGACAGCTAACTGAATTACCTCAATACATAAATATCTATGAGTATCTAAGTCAAGGAACTACAACATGTAGACCGGACATAATCGTGATACAATTATACAACTCGAATCTAAAGGCATAAAGTCAAGTCAAGTCAATGTGGCATGGACAATCTCCATGCTCACCAAATAAGGCAACATAGCCAACAGAGTCTCCACGCAATAATCCATAAGATGAAGCTAAACACATAATAGCAACAGACATAATCCAGCATCCAAACATAATCAGCATAAGCAGATAAACATCAATCAACTAAGCTCCGGCCTCCTGCCGCCCGAGGTGTCAACCCCCGAGTTACCTGAACCTGAAAATGGTGCCCCAAACGTGGGGTGAGATCTCTAAACAGAAATCTCAGTAAGACAAGGGGTCCTCAAGGATTTCTCCACCCCAAGATCACTTATATGTGCAATATAAGTTCTAAAAGCAGTTTAACAGTATAAGTTTCAAAACCAGTGCAATGCAGCAGATAATCATGTCATGTGTGTTATAACTAATCTACTGGCCAGAGAGATGCAGGAATACGTCTATTATCCACATAGTACGCGCTCATGCCGTACCTGCCCACAGGATCACATCTTGTCTAGGCGAACACCACATACATATCATAAGGCATTTGCGCTTAACAACTCAATAGCATTTCAATAAAACAATACATGAAAACACATCATGCATATAAACCATCCCCCCATGGGATATGGTGGAACCAAAAATGGCTAAACCGAGGACACGAAAGCCTACCTTGCAAGCTAACTATCCAAGCCAAGAGTCAACACAAGCTCAAAGTCCACAAACAACAAGATCACAATCTATTTTAGACCAACAATCATATCAATATTTATACTCTATGAGCATAAGACATAAAGACAACGCCTTTCCTTTACGTTTCATGTCTTTAGGCTTCCCACAAAGCCATAAGTCCTTAATCAATTAGATTCTGACTCAGATTAATTATTACAGAAGTCCACATTGACCAAACATGGGTCCACAAACCCAAAATGTCATTCTGTATGAACAGTACCCTTGCTGTCCTCGAAAACCCAGAATATCCAGATATTTGTCGGGGGCATATCCGGATATGCATATCCGGATATCAACATCCGGATATCATATCCGGATATTTTGCGACAGAATGCAGTTTCTACATTTCACGAGATATCATGTAACATCCCAAGAGCTGGCAAAGGGCAGGGAGTGATCGCCGGTGCGAAAGGGCACGGACAATGAGCGGCTCATGCCAAATCTTGCAGCTTGGGGGTTCATGAATGAATCGAATCAACACCCGAAAGAGAGGGATTCCAGAGACTGTGCTGGTATGGGACGGTACAGTTAGGAATGGCTTATAAGAATTAATTGGTACTACCTATACTAACAAGATGCATCTACTTTTCGGCAGCCCGGATCGGAAGAACTCCACAATTAAGCGTGCTTGACTTGGAGCAATTCTGGGATGGGTGACCTCCTGGGAAGTTTTCCCGGGAAGTGTGCGAGTGAGGAAAAAGCACATTGAAAAGTCTCGTGTTAGTGTGTGGGGACAGTCATTGATTCTTGCAAGTTGTCAGGCGTTACAAGTGGTATCAGAGCAGGGCCTCTCTTCCAGTACGGTGTGGTTCGAGGACGAACCAGGAGGAAGCTGGTGGGCATGTAACATCCCAAGAGCTGGAAAAGGGCAGGGAGTGATCGCCGGTGTGAAAGGGCACATACAATGAGCGGCTCATGCCAAATCTTGCAGCTTGGGGGTTCATGAATGAATCGAATCAACACCCAAAAGAGAGGGATTCCAGAGACTGTGCTGGTATGGGACGGTACAGTTAGGAATGACTTATAAGAATTAATTGGTACTACCTATACTAACAAGATGCATCTACTTTTCGGCAGCCCGGATCGGAAGAACTCCACAATTAAGCGTGCTTGACTTGGAGCAATTCTGGGATGGGTGACCTCCTGGGAAGTTTTCCCGGGAAGTGTGCGAGTGAGGACAAAGCACACTGAAAAGTCTCGTGTTAGTGTGTGGGGACAGTCATTGATTTTTGCAAGTGGCCGGGCGTTACATATCACTCCATAGGTTCGGTTTTTAACCCATTAAAATGTCCAAGCATGCATCTTTAAACCCTTTTAGGTCAGTTATCACATTGGTTACTTATTTAACTCATTAACATGCCAAGACTCAACCTTTAAACAATGAAAACTCATGATCAAAGGTGGTGAAGCTTACCCAAGCTCAAAACAAAGGTATAATGGCTCTTGGAGCTCTCACAACAGCTCCTCAAGTTCTGACTTTAAGGGAGTACGAAAATACTCCACAAGCAAGGTCTTTTCTTCCCAAAGGTTGCTTCTTGAAGCCACCCAAGCAAAGAACAATGGCTCCTTCCCCACAAACAGTGAAGTCAGCCCACAAAACACTCACACACAGTACCTCCAACTTAGAAAGTAGCTGACCTTCTCCCACACAATGCTAACCCACACCCAACCAAGTGTTTAGATGAAGAAAGAATGGAGAAAGGTGATTACTTGGGCTAGTTCTTGAAGAAAATGGAGGTGGCAAGCTTGGAGGCACAAACTCAAAAGTGGAGGCACAAGGGTCACGTATGAATGCAAGAATTCTGACTTAGGATCATGTGCTAAGGCTATTTATAGGCCACTTAAGTCTTAATCGCACTGTATTAGCGCTACTAGCTAGGCTTAGCATTTTAATCTCAAACTTGAGATTCTGAACCTAGCCATTTTTCTAAGATTTGTCATATTTTTATTTTATTTTTTGCAACACCTTTCCGGTATGCGCTTTTCCATAGCCAATATCAGTTCTGGCACCAGTTCTCATTATTTCGACTTGAAACTTGTTATGCAAGTCCTATATATTATTCTAGCGACATATACATACTTTTCGTAATTTTCCAGGATACTTCATCGGTACGCATTTATACCGTGGAGCAAAATCGATATCTGCACTTTTCGTCAGAAAAGCGACTTTCAACATTCTTAATCACTTACTATAATTATTTAAGTCTTCTCATAATTATTAGGATCAATAATGGAATTATTTCTTAATTCTCATGTTTATTTAATTAATTTCCTAAATTAACGGTGCAGGTTCTTACACAGAGCCTCTCCCCAGAAGTATCAGGACGATTAATGGCATAAGAGAGAGGTCCCCCCAGACTGATTTGTTTGAAAACAGTTGGCTTTTTCTTTTTATGGGGATTGACAGCAATCCCCTTTCCTTTGTCAATCATTTTCTGTGGCTGAGCCTCTTGCTCAACCACTTATTTTTCTGCAGCAGATGCTGCTTCTGTTTCTTTACTCCCCTCTCCTTGTTGTTGTCTAGGAGAGGGTTGTTGTGGTGGTGGTGAAGAAGGAAGAAAGGATGCTTGAAATGAGGGAACGTCAGAGAAACTAGAGATTTCAGGGCTATCAGGGGACGTCTCCCTGATACCTGACTGAGTTCCTGATGCACCACCCTTCTTTAGCCTTTTTGAAATAGGCTCATTGTCTTCATTATCCTCCTCTTTGTCAGAGAGGGTGATGGGCTTTTCAGAGGTAGTTCCCTCTGGTCTTTTGGTGCTGCTGAATGCCCTTTTCAGCCTCTGGCTTGATTGTTCCCCCTTCTTAGGTGGAGCTTTAGCAGGAGATTTAGGAGGACATTTCTTGCCTTGCTTGCCATCAGTAGCAGCATGGGCTTCTTTCTTCACTTTGGAAGGAGGATGAATGGATTTTCTTGCTTGGGTGGTGGAGGTAGTGGTTGCTCTTTTTGAAAGTGTTGCCTTCATGGTTTTCTTCTGTTGGGCCTCAGGGCCCTCTACTTCGTCGTCAACCTTATCAACATATTGCCTGATGTTGTGATCCCTGAGGTATTGAAGGTCTGACTTAATGTAGGTGCTCCTCAGGACGTTCCGTGTTTTGAAATCAATGATAGACCCTACCACCAGGTCTTCATCCTCGGAAGTGGTTACTCCAGCTCTTAGACAGAGCTTTGAAATTAGGCAGGGAAGGCAGACAGTGGTTTTTCTGATCTCCTTCTTCATGCTGCCATGTATGAGGGGTACTGCATCAATGGGGATGTTTTTCATGATGCAGTATAGTTGCACTTGCAATGCCCACTTGACAGTGGCATCATGGGTTAAGGGAGTGAGGTTGGTGTTGGCAAACAAAGCCCAAAATCTGGCTTTGTCCTTCAGGCTGCCCTTGGAAAGGGCTCCCTTGGCATAGACAGGTTCACTAATGGTGATTAAGTTTTTTACTTCCAGTAAGAACTCAGGGTTTTATCTCTTCTCTATGTACTCCGTGTAAGGGCAGTTGGTTACAACTGGAAGGTGGAGTACCTCCTTGATGGCTTTAGGGGAGAATGAGACTTTCTTCCCTCTCACCATTACTTAATCAGTTTTGTAACCTTGGGGCAGTCTGTAACGCGGGGAGAATGAGACTTTCTTCCCTCTCACTATTACTTCATCAGTTTTGTAACCTTGGGGCAGTCTGTAACGCCTGGCAACTTGCAAGGATCAACGACTGTCCCCACATATTAACACGAGACTTTTCAGCGTGCTTTGTCCTCACTCGCACACTTCACAGGAAAACTTCCCAGGAGGTCACCCATCCCAGAATTGCTCCAAGCCAAGCACGCTTAACTATGGAGTTCTTCCGTTCCGGGCTACCGAAAAGTAGATGCATCTTGTTAGTATAGGTAGTACCAATTAATTCTTATAAGCTATTCCCAACTGTATTGTCCCATACCAGCACAGTCTCTGGAATCCCTCTCTTTCGGGTGTTGATTCAATTCATTCATGTACCCCCGTCCCTAGAAGCCTGCCAGGAGCCGCTCTTTGTTTGTGCCCTTTCAAACCATGCCCTTTCGCACCGGCGATCACTCCCCGCACTCGTCAGCGCCCGGGATGTTACACAGTCTCTTTGCATGGTACAAGAATTCAGCCACCAAGGAAGGGTAGAACTCTCGTGCGTTTGTGGCAAACCAGGGCCATTTAAGTTTGCTTAGGCTTTTTGCACGAAGGATGGCAAATGGGCTTTGTCTTTTAAGAAAATATTCCTCTTTGGGTAGAGAGACACATTCTCTTCGGTGATTTCGGGCATAGCTAGCCACAGGGGTGACGGTTACTGAGAGTGTGGTCATGGTTATAGACGAAGGAAAGGTTAAGGCAAAATGCAGAGAAAAGTGATGGAGAGAAAAAGTTTCTGAGTTAGCAAGGGAATGGTAAAGCTTGAGAAAGAGAAGATAAGAGTTTAAATAAGCATGCAGAGGAGGGAAAGTGAGGAGTTTTCAGGACGTGGAGGTTAAAGAAAAGAAGTTGAAGAAGTAGTGGAGGGGGAACGTTACGAAACGAATGGTCAGGGGTTAGTGGTATTCAACTGGTGATGATGGTTTGAGGAGGTGGAACGATTTAGGTCAGAATCGTGGGAGAGAGGGAAAGAGAAGGGGAGCAGTTGCATTAATGGCTGAGGGGACACTTGTTTTTGCAAGGCACGTCTTCAAAATCTGCAATGACTGCAGATTTGATAACGGCTACGTATATTTGAATGACTCAGTAGGGACAGGTGTCCCTTTCATCCCTATCTCTTAAGCTCAGGGAACGTTCCTTTTTTCTTGTTGTCTTCTAACTTATACCCCTAAGAAAATAATATACTAATAATCATATGAATATCTTATAACTAACATGGATTAAAAAAATTGTAAAACAGAAATACAGAAATATTCAATTAAGGAAAAAGAAATTATATATAATTATTATTATCTAAATAAATATTATTTATTTATTACTATTATTTTTTTAAAATAAAAGAAATATGGGTGCATGTGGTTATTAAGCCACCCCAAAACTACGTTCCTGCCACGGAACATGTTTCAATTATTTGGATTAGAGGTGAACATCAGACGTTCCTTCTCTTTTTCGGAGCTCTGTGGTTAAATTTAACCACCCCAAAACTTTGTTCTTGTTAGAGAACAAAGGTAACCACTGGGTTGCCTCCCAGTCAGCGCATAGTTTAATGTCTTTAGCTAGACATGTTACTTACCTCTCATTCTTTTGGGGAAGATGTTGAGGGAACTTCAGTGTCCCCTGGTAGTTTTCCTGGTGTTCTGATTCAGGATCAAAGAAGAACTCAAGTATTTCAGTGGAGTGATGAGAATCTGTTTCAGACTCTTCACTCATAAACCAGAAAACATATACAGTATGAACAACAGAGTGTATAACAAAAATTAATAAATGAAATATATATACAAAGTATGAATTTAAAACAGTATTAAGGACAGAATTTAGTGAAACTATCCCCGACAACAGTGCCAAAAACTTGTTGGGTATGAAATTGTTGGTTGCTTAAAATATTCTTATAAATAACGTTCCCTTACTTCAGTTCATCAAGAGAAAACACTTTCGTTCTCTTGACTTTAACCCAAGTGCGCAAGTGCACGCATCAAGTAATAAATGGGACTATTAGTGCCCAGATTATCGTTTCCACGAGGATAGTACTCTAAGTAATGTCTTAAACTATTTTAAAAAGAATGAAAATGAAAAGAAAAGTTAGTAATTGATCTGTTTGGTCAAATGTTCCCTACTATCTTGACAACGTTCCTCAAGAATAGTAAGTTCAATTTGACAGCAAACAGCTCATCGCGTCGTTATGTATGAAATCCTTCTTCATGAGAGAAGGAACGACAATATTCATTGGATATTTGTTTATACAAGATTGAATAAAGAAAATAACAATAACAATATTTAAGAGACAACAATATGCAGAGATAAAACAATTTTTAACACAAGGAACAAATCCAATGTTCCATTCTTAAATAGCTATATTCTCCACTCAGGACTTAACCCTTCTGAACTTGTTCAAGTCTTTTTACTGCCAACTCTGATTCCTCAGCTCATGGACTAAATGGCTCACAAGTTTCCATAACTCCAACAGTTACTAAGTACAGGACCTTCAGTGAATGAGGTGGTTCCTTATTCCTAAGGCAACCAGCAGTGTTATTTTCACAACACTACCGTCCCCTCTGATTAAGCTGTCTGAAATCCCTTCCTTATGGAAATTCTTTTCTCAGTATGCGTTCAATTTCCATTGACATGCAATGAATGTAGCACACTTAATCAGAGAAATACAAAAGCTTTAGTACAAAAGTTTTGAAAATAGTTCTTTAAGAACTTCGCAGTTTTCCCGTTCCACAAATAACTTAGCTCATGGCTAATACTTTAAACATAATTATTCCAAACTGAAATCTCATAGACCCGAGATTAAGTTTAGAGATAACGAATGGAAGAGAAGAGAAATAACAGTATATTAATCAGAAACAAGTTAGGTTACAACAAAATGAAAATGGAGAAGTATGGTTGCTGCTCGTGAGGAGTTTCAAGTGGGTGATACAGAATAGGGGAGAAGTTGTTGTCACTTAACTATTGCTAAAACTATACCACTGAAATATAAAAACTACAAAAGAAACTAAGTGATCTCTTCTTAAGGAATTCGATAATTTCTTCGTGTTGGAACGTCCTATTTATAGGCAGAAGAGTGGGTGGCAAAAATTGTAATTTCCATTGAGTTATTTTCTTGACTGCATGAAAGGGGCGGTGTGAACAGTGCTTAGAGGGATGCAAGTTGTTGGATGAGACACTTGTTATTGAGATTTTCCTTTTCTTCTGCATTCCCTCATGCCTTGCTTTCCTCTTAGCCAACAGAACTCTTTATTCCCTGTTGTGCACGTTTCTTCCTACTTGATTGTTGTACCTCTTATGCTTTATGGAAGCTTCTTTTCAACGTTACCTGCAAAGTGTACAGAGAGATTGAGTTAGTGGAGCAGGTGTATTAAATGTTCCCATTCCGTTCCCCTTTTTCTATATTTCTCAAATGACTATATCATCATCCGTTCTCCACTGTATTTTTGTCACAAAGATTTAAACATGTGCTTTTAATGTAAAAGTTAGTCATCAGATGAGGAAACAGATGATATTTTGCTATCAAAATGAGCTTAGATGGAAAAAATTTCTCGTCCCATCAGTAACCCTTCTACCTTTCCACAAACCACACATTCAATATAACTTTGGGAGAACCAAACAGAGACAACGAAGGAATAAAGTTGTTGAATTGCATGTGAAGTATAACTTGCATACAATTAAAAATAAATCTAATTATATAAAAGGTTATGTTTTTCTCATGTTACATGAGATAACATACACCTCCTACTCATATATTAAAAATTGTATTAATATTTATTTATTTAAAAGAGTGAGCCTCACATTCTTTATGTCTATGGTATGAGATAACAAATCTCCTATAACATGAGATTTGTATTCGCCTGTATAAAAATGTGATTAAATTTTAGTCTGTTGATTTGGAATTTTTGTCGCACACTATCCGCATCTTCAATACACGAGTGAAAGGAAATCACGATGGCTATCTACCAAATCTCTATATAGCAGAGTGATTCTTTCATTTGTCTTTTTTTTTTGGCTAAATAATTCTTTCATTTGTCTTAGCTTGTATATATAGTTGCTTTCTTTGTTAAAAAAATATCATTCGTGGATTTAGTAGCTTCCTTAAGATGCACTGTTTAAAATTACTCATCAGTTCATATTCTTTTGTTTAAAATTTTGAAATCTTTAATTACCGGAGTAATTTTTTATGTCATTTTATTTGTAAATGTTATCAAACGTGAATTTAATTTTGATATATTATTAGTGAAAAACATTTTTATAGATTCATAATAATGTATTATTATATCATTTAATAAAATTAATATTTTAAATAATTGTTAAGATAATTAATTTATTAAATGAGAATCTAATATAAATTTAATAATAATGTAAAAATGTTTTATGCTAATAGTACATAAAATTTAAAATTTTCAAACAATGCACATTTGTTCCATAAAAAGTGATAGCAATTAGCATGTAAACGAGGAATTCACACTTTCCAAATATGTGTGTCAATGTGATGAAAAGAAAGCAAGATCTACAAGCGCTACTCTTTCTGGTTTTGCTTTTTAGCCCACCGAATGGCCTTCTTGGTGAATAGGTAAGAAGGTACAACAGTAAATAGATAAGAACATTGAACCAAAATACAATGGCCATAAATTCAAATTTTGCACAGAAACAATTCGGACTTTGTTTACTATGACGCAATTAAAAAAAAAAAGTCTTCATTTGAATTCTACATTTTTGCGGAGTAAATTGCAATGACTTTGAGCGTGACTAGTCATGAGATTTAGACGACACAAACAAGATTATGTTCACGAGGGCAGAAAAGAAGAAGCAAAACACAAATACACTAATAAAGAGTTGTATCTTTCTTAAAGTGATTACTTAATTAACAACTTATATGTATTAAAAATGGGTTAGGATCATTTTACATCATTGTAAGTTATACTCTCAATCTTGTCCATTGATTGCACTTATATCTAACGGTTCAAATTTTTTAGTAATGTGAGCCATTGAATATAAGTGGATTAATGGTCAAGATTGAGTGTAAGACTTCTAACTCTTTTTTTGGAGTTACCCAACCCTAATTACCTCTTTGAGGCGAGTTGACTCCCTCCAGTATCCCCACGAGCTTCGACTCTTTGAGCCGGCTATGGGACTAATCCTGAGTGCGGGGGAGCAGTGATGGCTAAAGGTTCAGCCCCCTCCCCAAAAAAGCATTCAACAGGAATCGAACACATATCCAAACCTTCTAAGCCAGCGCCAAATTACTAAGACTTCTAACTGTTACTAAGATTATCCTACCCCATTAAAAATATATTGCATGGTATTTCTCTTTAAAATTTCGTGCACTGTTTTAGGACAACGAGCTCATTGGGATTCAAATATCATATACTCCCTGAACAATATCAAGTCATATAATCATTAAAAGTATATATCTCAACTATTTACACCGTTAGTTTATTTATAGGGTCAAATATCTTAATAAGTTATTTTTATTTGAAGTTAAAATAAGATAATCCTAGATAAAGTAACTGTTAGCGAAAATGTGATTAAGAATCAAAACCGGATCATGTGTGTGAATAATCTGTGTTGTAGAAATCACAAAAGGAAAATAAATATGTGATTAAACACAATAATAGAACTTAAGGAAACTCACATGATATATGAATCTATAAGAAATGCAAAAAAAATTCCGAGCCTAGGATTCATGAAATATGACACCTAGGGTTCTATGTTTATTTGTAAGTATTTTGAATGTGTATCCTTATAATTCTTTTCATTAAAAAATGATGCTTTATTTGATTTTTGACTTTAAGAAATTTCTTTATATTTTCTTGGGTTGTAACAAGGAGGCTAATCCCATATGATTAGGTTTCTTCCTTGATTTTTATTTCAAATTTTGTATATTTTTTGTTGTATTACAAAATTATAATGAAAAGAAGTCCAAGAGAAGTCAAAAATAAGGAGATCCAGATTTGTTTGGACGTGTTCGTGACTTTCTGGTGACTGATCTTAGAAACCAACCACATGACCTGAAGGGGGACAGAAATACGAGAAGAATGATGGCACGAACAGCAGGAGAGAGCACCGGATGCCCTGCCACGCGCCCCTGAAGTGGTTGCGCTTAGGTTTCAGTCACTAGTACAAATCCGGCACGTGGAGGCTCAGTTTCTGGTGGTTCCAGCGCAATCGTGTTCGTCTCTTCATGGTGATCCTTTCCCTAGAGTTTCGTATTGAGATGAGTTCAGGTGACACTACAGTGCACGTGACGGCTAGGGTTTCCAAGAAAGATGTTAGGGTTTCTTGTCAAAATTTGGTATTTTGGGCTTTTAGACCCATGGTTACCATAAAGAGGCTTGAACTAGATCCCTATGGACCAAAAGGAAGGACAAGAAGGGCTGAAGATTTTTTTTTTCTTATTTGTAATTTTTTATTTCATTTTTTTTTCTAGGGAACCATAGATTAAAGTCTAATTTATAATTGCATTATTTTTATGAATGGATGAATTATATGTTTGATAACATGTTTTATGTGATAACATGTCATATAAAATAAATGGTGTCATATTGTTGCATGACTTGTTAATTACATTAACGACTGTTATGTTTTTTTTTTTTTATACAATCGACTGTTATGTTTGAACGACTAGATTAATAGTCATTATGGAAATTAATTTATTATGAATTTAATGGTAAATGGTTGTTATGACAATTATTTTGATTTCAAATTATCCTTATAAATGACAATTATTATGATTCCTAAAATCTAGATTAACAATGAAGTCAATTATTTAGGATAATTTAAATCTAGATAAATAATTGAGAAAATTTTCTAATAAAATTGTTTATTTTGCGAGTAAAATTGTGAGTCTTCTAAAGTGATCAGTTGTTAAACACACGCTGCATACCACAATCATGTATCATAATTGTGTGAAGCACACGATGCCTATCAAGATCAAACTTTAGGACCTTATTGATTTCAGAATTATGATAAGCTCAACGATACACGTTAATCAGCACGCTTGCTTACATAGTTTTTGAAATCAAACAAATGTTACTCTCACTTGAACAATTCTTGGAAATTGGAAAATTACTTATGTTGAATGGAAGGAGATTTAAATTAAGAAATTAAATTAACCTCCAAGCGCACTATAGGACCATTAATAAAATAATCATGTGAAGTCTCAACGAATATGCATGATTAAATTTTATTAGAATGAACTTATATCATGGGAGGAGATTTAAATTAAGAAATTAACTTAACCTCTAGGCGCATTGTGGGCTTATCAATAAAATAATCATGTGAAGCCCCACCAGATAAGCATGATTGGATTTTATTAGGACTTAATAATTTTAAAAATTTGAATAAAGTATTATGCGGTCTATCTGTAACACCCCGTGTCCACCCGGTTTGTTAACATCAGAATGGTATTAAGTGCAACTAGTTAATCAAATAAATACGAAAGCTAATCATTTTAATTTGTAATTAAGCTCATGTAAAAATATGAATAAACTTTTTTCATTCTATATTACTTTATAATAGCTACTGGGATGTCAAGTTAATTTCATTCTATGTTACTTGTTCTTCCAATTATCTTATTTACTAATTACTTTCTTGCTTAGTTACACACTACTTGAATTATGAACTATGGGAGAGCGCTCTTCAACGTATCGTCTCAACAATTACACACCCTAGAACGTCCAATCACATTTAGTTTATTTATTTTAACTACTCTCATTTTTCTTAAAATTTATTAAGGCACCGCACTCTGTAGAGATGGATTTAAAACTTTCCTATTTAAATTTCATAAGGCCTACAAGCATTTCTTTTCAAACGTTCATTTTTGCTTCTGTTCGCCCAAAATATCCAGATATTTTTAGGGGACATATTCGGATAGAGGTGATAAACGAGCCAGGGGCCTTTGACTCGGCTCGTGAAGGCATGAGCTTACATGCCTAATATTGGTTGTTGGGACCAGGCTTGGACTTGTATAAAAGCTCGTTTAGTAAAAAGACCTCAGGCTCCAATTCAAAAGCTCGGCCTTGGAGCCTCTCAGGCTGGCCTAGTATATTAATTTTTATTTTTATTTATATTTTTTTATACTATTTGTAATAGCCCTCTCTCTCCTCTCAATCCATTTCACCCCTATTTTATTAGTTAAACAGACTTTTTGAATGATTTTGTTCTATATTATGTTGTTTGGATATACATTGAATTTATGAATATTTATGGAATTACTAGTGTTGTTGATTGTATATTCTGTTTGGATAAATTTTTGTTGTCTTATTTTTTTTTACAAGCTAACAGGCTAAATCAAGCTTTTATTTTTTTGTAAATAAGGCAGGCCACAGGCCGATAATTATAATCATAACAGGTAACAGGCTTTGTAAGGCCGACACATTTAAACACAGGCTTAGCCTTTTAAGATCAAAGCTCGGCTCGGCCCGGCCCGTTAACACCCCTATATCCGGATATGCCATATCTGGATATGCCATATCCGGATAACAAATATCCAGATATTAAATCACCAATATCCGGATATTTCATAACAGTGACGAAATGGAATATCTCTCTTTAGGTTGGGGGTTTAGCATTCAACCCCTTGCCCTATATCACTTCATCTTGTACTTAGTTGTCCTCACATAAGACATACAACAAGTGTTGACCATATACGTGGTTTAATTAAGCTATATAGTACCTTTCTTGGCACCTAAGTCGTCATATCTAAGAGGATTGGATTAAGTGATACATGCATACATCTTAGCACCTAGCAATTCGTTACTTAGGTCATCTCACATACACATCACATTACAAACTACAAATACTCAATAACATAAATTTATACATGTTGCCTGACAGAAATAAACAAGCTTGTTCAAGAAGGCATAAACAACCCATATGCTCTTCCAAAATACGAACAACACATATCATGTAAAAAGGTAATCCTATCTCATGGTAGTATATAAACATCAATGCTAGCAATGCATGTCTCATGTCATGTTAGAATCTCTACTCCGACCTCTTGCCTTGAGATGCATTAATATCAATAATCTTAGTACTTGAAAAATGTTCCCTAGACGGGGTGAGATTTTGACAAATCTCAGTAAACTGGGGTTCTCAAAGGATTACTCCACGCCAAGTTCACTTATAGGTATAATATAAGTATGAACAATATAAAAGCAATATAATGCATCAATATATGTATATCATATGCATCATGTGAGATATAGTATGTAATAGATGCAATGTCAAGTCTACTAGATAGAGAACAATATCCTCTACGCATGTCTGGAGCATACCAATTGCATAAGGATCACCTTCATGCCCTACACTTAGGCATCACACCATTTTATGTAGGAACACACTATTACCACAAGACATATATATATCAACACATCATGCTATCATTCATTTCCAAGTATATCAGATAAATATCAGTGCATAAATCATTTTCTAAAAGTATACCATGCATATAAACTAACCTCTCATGGAGTTTGGTGGAACAAACTGGGATTAATCCTGAGAACCGAAAACTTACCTTTATCCGCAACATACTCTAATGTACTCTCAGTATCCAAAGGACCACAATCATAGGCCCTCACAAAATCACAACTTATTTTAAAGATGTAACAACAATTAGCAAATATACTAGTTTATGACGTTTATTTCAATATTGTCTTTTATATAGTCGTTCTTTACATAGGGACATCAACTCAAGGTGGAGGAACTAATTCAACTCCGTAAGATCCCACAGCAATAAAACCTCACTTACACGCACAATAGAGTCTTTAAATCATTTCCTTGGAATTCATTCCAACGAAACTAAATCTATTTGTGAATATGACAACAAACCTTGTTTACCATTTTTAAAACTGGAATTGCAACTCTTTACCAAAAATTTGAAGATTTTAATATGTTAAACTAGACATCTCAAGCTTTCCAACGACATATATATGTATCAATTGGAGTTGTATAACCTCGGTTATGTTTTTCGCAAAGTGACTACTGTAAACTGAATTTTTAGCAACCAAGTCGCAACTTCAAACTTAAATTGCGATCAATCCACTGATCCAATGGCTACGAAATTTTATGGGTTATATTCCTATATGTTAGATTCATATAGGTTCAAATCTCATTCAATTTGGAACTCTGTAGCTCGAGATATCAAATTTTTACTAAAATAGGTTTGCTGCTGTCGCAATATCCGCATATCATATCCGGATATTTCACAACAGGGGCCAAAAATAGTAGCCTATCACAAAATTATCCAATTAAATACCATCTTTCACCTAGATACATCGATCCTGTAACAGCCCGTTGTACACCGGTATTGTTAACATTAATTATGATATTAAGCGCAGTTACAATCACAACAATTCATTTATAAAAAGGCAAGTAAACTTTTTCCGTTTATTACGCGAGCATTTAAAACAATAACAAGCGTAATAATCAAAAGCTGTGACCGTAACTGTAAAATCTTTGCGGAATACCTATTTAGACTACTTTTATAACTTATTTTAGTTACTACAAGTCACTAAGGGGTTCCCATAAACTCACTTAGCTAATTTCACAATTTTACGTTTTCTACCTATCCGAACATGGTTCGGTCTTTATTTTTCTGCCGACAAACCGCATTCTACAAGCCTCCCATATTTTGATATGTTATTCTACACTCAATTAAACTTCTAGGAAGCTATCACATGAATTATTTAGATCTCGTTTGCTCCGGTTATCGCCGTTTGAAGTTGGACAAGCAAAGCTGCCAGTCAACCCCAAAACAGCTCCAAACATCCCCCACTCCACGAATTACTGCAGAAAATCCACTCAACCAATTACTCTAAAATTTTTATACCATAAACTAGACACCTCAATATTCAATTTGACATATCATACACTTAATTTGACTAAAAAAGGAAGCGGGAATAAATTTCCCAAAACTGGTCCAGAACTGCCACATTTGCAGTGAGCAAATGGGCAGTCTTCACTATCTGCCTTCTCCAGACCGGCGTACAACCCATAATTCTATCAAAATTTATCAAAAGATAGAGGACATCTCAAGCTTCAAAATGGCATATGGAACGTCCCTATCAGACCTCTGTGGAGGGAGATATGTTCTCCCGAAGTTTGCCTAAATTCTGCCAATTCTAGAGAAAATTCGCCAGAGTTTCCTTTGTTTTTACAAAAATCCCAAAGTTTGCAAATGCTTTCTAATACCTCAAATGTACCTAATAACCAATGGGTGGCACACACAAGAACCAACAATGCCTTGGGAAACTTATAACCCAACTCAGTTTATAGTTATTACACAATTCATATCATATTGCTCACTTTATTAATCCTTGACTTATTTCAATCACCAATGTCCATTTACATGCATTTTCTAAACATACAAATAATCATAATCCTAAAATAGGCTTAAAGCCCTTCCATTATATTACATCAATTATTCATTGTACAATTACAAAATCTCAATTACATATTACAACTTACAAATTCATAACTTTAAATTACAACTTGAAACATAAAGCTTAAAATGATATATACAACATGTACCTAGACTTAGGCAAAAATAGCATAAACAAATATGACATGAAACTCATCCTAACCACATATACAATGTTCATGCCCTAAGTCTAGCCTAGGCCCAAGGGCCATCAAAATGAAAAATATAAAAATGTCCTCCAACACTCATCCTACGAGCCTCTTGCCTGCCGCTCCTGTGACACTGCTACCTCCTGAAATAAAGCCCCCAAGACGGGGTGAGATATACGAATATATCTCAGTAACCTAGAGGTTCTGGAGAAAACTCCGCCCAATGGTTCACTTCGATGCGTATAAATAATATACAATAACATCTTGAAAAACGGGATATAGAAAGGGATTTAGAGAAACTGGAGGAATATAGGGATACAAAATACGACGAAGCTGGAATGGTAGCTACCAATACCACGCAACGCCCTGCCTAATGGCTCGGCATATAAGCCTACGGGTCTTATCCAAGGCGTGTTCCAAGAACATCCAACCAAGCTACCCCTCCCATCCGCATACACCCGAGACTTCCTAGTGTGCTCCTATCCGGATCACACACCACGACCCTGGATCAACTGGAACTCCCTCTCGGAGACCTATCCAGTGGAAGTCTGAAACGCCTAAAGGCAAAAACTGTCTACTGGCCAGAGACTTGGTACCTACGTACCAACATACATACTACATGCATGATCATGTTATTCTACACTACTCATATACATTTCCTACCATCACCCTCAACGGGTATGGAGGAACACACAAGGGGATCAAGCTCCAATACCAAGAGGTTACCTTAATAAGCCTCTTCACTTAGCTCCACAACAATATACTCTCCGAGCTCGTTACTCAACAGAATGCCTACACAGAGGACATTCCGAATTACTGAAAACTCATACGGACACATGCCAGTTACCAATTATACAAGCATGATTCAATCACTTACCTCAATCCCACTTGGCCCAGGACCAAGGGCACTCCACCGACTCACGGTTCGAGGTTCAAATCGACGTATGGCAACTTACAATAACCATGTATGAATCGTCAGTACACGACAATTCTATCAAAACGCGAAAAACGTCAAAAGCCTCCCCTACACCCTTGTAGGTTCGGCTAAAGTAGTGAAATTTTGAGATTTATTTTTCTAAATTTTCTTTCTCATTTTCCTAAGCATCCTTAGGTTGCCAAAAGGCCATATCAAGTGTCGTTTCTCATTTTACGCCTTTTAGACGTCGTTTTGCTTAATATTTCACTCTAGGATCCTTTATGACTCTCAACACCATTTATTATTTTTCATTGATTCTCCAACCTTCCAACCACCACACAACCCATCTAATTACCATATAACACATAATACATCATACAATCAATTTCAACAACATAAATTCCCCTCTTTTGTCTAATGGCCAAATTGCACAATGGTGTAATCCCAAGGAATTTCCATCAATTCTAACTACTTCACACCTCGTACAATCCTATTATATCATCATATAATCATACAACAACTCACCAATCTAATCCTAACAAATTTTCAAAACTCAAAGTCATGAAACTTCTCCAATTTTCTAAGTTAAAAATCATACTTTTCACCAATAATTTTCATTGCATTTATAGCTCTAACATATCATTCTAAGACATTATCATCTAATACACATTTTCCAATTGAGCTCTCTATACACAAATCACAAAATCCCCATTTAGGGTTCCTGAAACCAATCACAAGATTAAACCATTGGAATACAAGGAAACTTACTCAAAATCTTGGCACAAGACTTCTCCAAGCTATCCTAAACCATTGGAGCTCCAAACAACTCCATGAACATCACAATTCCCACCAAATTCGTGACTGAATATTGCCTATAACTCACCAATGAGAGGGTTTCAAGGTTAATGGATACCGCCAATGTGTTGGAAAGGTTGTTTCCAACAAATTTCAACACAAAAATCACTTGATTTGGTTAAGAAATGATGGATTTAGCAAGGAATGAAAATTGCATGAAAAATGGGGTTATTTGGGGGAGGGGCGCGGTTTTGGCACAAGGAGGGGAGAGAAGGGTGATGATGAATAGTGGTAGCTTATGTGGCTTAAGTTGACTTAAGTGGGGTGGGTTCCACCACCATCTTACACGATTTCAAACTCATTCGAATTTTCCTCTGATTCTACTAAACGTCCAAACTTCAAAACCTATTTAAAAACACTAATTTTTAACATTAACCATTGTCCTTTAATTATACTTGATCAGATGAATCCTGAGTTTTCCGGTTATTCAGAAATACTGCAGTTTTAAGCTGTTGCGCGCGCCGTTGGCACGCTTCCCCAAACTAACTTACTTCCATCAATTTTTTTTCAGAAATCATATTTCCTAGTTCTATAGACCATTTATAACTCATATTTAAAATCTAGAGCTCAAAACTCAATCGGCACATTTTACGGTGTAATCGTATCGCGCTACTTTTACCTGGTAAAAACACTATTCACTGATTTTTCTGAAACTTGCCTATCCACCCAATTTTCATTCTGAATCCATTTCCAGTGTTCTTTTTATCATCTGAACCCTTCTACTCAATTTTTATCTTCCTAGGGTTGCGTGTTAGCTAATTACCGTTTTGCCATTTCTTTGTATTTTGGCCTAATTTTCAGGATTTTCACTAATCCTTCACTTTAATCCTCATTTAATATTTTAATATTTAATTTAAAATTGCGAGGTGTTATAATCACCCCACCTTTTAGAATTTTGTCCGCAAAATTAACGTCCTATCGATCCCGTAACTCGGGATGTAACCGGAGAATCTCATCTTTCCGCTATCAAGTAGCCTTTTCAGGTGTACGTCCTTCTCATTTTACTCTTATCACCGACATAACCTCCTTTTTGCAGTATCTATTTTTCCCCAATCCTTCACAATACTCGTCTATTATGGTGCTATGACCTTTAATTCACAATACTTTAAGCTTTCCATGGTTCTCGGTTGCACTTTCACTAATTTATAGGTAATAATATAACCACATTACAATTTGTATGTCTTACTTCATCTCATTCTCATCTTTATCTATCTTTCTGACCCAAGGTCATTCCCAAAAGCCTCTAACCGTTTTCATAATAGCCTTTAATCATTCTCATGTATATTTACTGATTATTCTTGGAATATTTCCAACTCACACTTTCTTTAGTACTTCAATCTTTTCACTGCCACTACTGTTTCAACAATACCCCAATATACCAGTCCTTTCCATTAATGTGCTAATCTTACCATTTCGTTGCTTCCTTAGCTTTCACACAAGCACATACCTTGTAGTTTCAATGGCACTTTGCAGTACCCATTAATTCCAACTCACATTAAATTCCATATTTATACACTTCACTTTACTTTGTCACGTGTCTTCACCTGTTTTTAGATAATCACAACTATATTTTTTCTCTTTATAACACAAAAATAACAGCCCTCATAATAGTTTATATTTCCGATTAGCCATTTAAGGTCCTTAACCACAAACCCACTCATGAAATCTTCCACCTATAACGTCATATCAATACATTTCACCCATTGTTCGTCTATCTATCAAATCAGTCATCTCCAAGTCTAACACAAAATCCATCAATGACTTCCGCATCAAAGGTCTTATGCCTAAGATTTTCTCCAGCTAACCATTTTTACTCATCATTCTGTACCAATATTATAGATTCCACATCTTTTTCATTCATTTATACCTCTATTTCCTCATTACCGACATTTTTATCATGGATGTCCCACTTAAAATACTATATCATAATCCTCAAATATAAGTCTCCTCGTATTGGTAATCTCCAACCATAATCGTTCTACCACCTGGAACTACTTTCATCCTTAAACAATTTTCTAAATTTTTCCAATATAGTGTATCTCCAAAGGATATCTCTCTCACACCTAGCATGTATCATATATCGTACTCCAAATCACTCCATCGAGTTATCAACATTTCTTTAGCCACCACAATTTAAGTTACTAATCCTTATTATACATTTTCACCTAATTCCATCACAACTAACTTCTTATGGAAGGCCATCAGGCCACCATCTTAACTCCGCGTTTTTTCCTCACTAGTCCTCATAGCAAAACATTTACTCAATTATCAGTATTAACAAGTTGCTATCCTTCCCCATAGGGTAAGAACCCCCGATCAACTTCACAATTTCCGCGAAACCCAAAACCCATGTCACCACACTTGGTACACACACTTACACATTACCGAGTGTTCAGAAATCATACCTCAAAATACCTTCTCATGACGCCTCACATATTTGATATATTACTGTTCACTTAAAATTACCTGATATCACATCTTGCGTTCTTTACACGACACAATCCTCGTTGTCCATTTACACAAGGCATCTCATTTGTACTAGTAGTCACATCGATGCAGGATACTCCCTTGTATCATATTCCTCATATAAGATAATAATAGTCTCCGGGAACATAATCCGCGCAGAGATAACAAGAGTCTCCGAGAATATAATCCGCACGGAGATAGCCATACCCTCCGGGCACATAAGCCGCACAGAGCTAACAATCATAATATATCCATATCTAACGGCAAGATGTGCTTTGTATAAACACATGAGGCTACCCTCATTATAGGAATAGTGGTATACTAGACATATTTCACATATGCATAATTCATTATGACTTCCTGGGTATGTTCCTTTCCACTAACCATGTAAATTTCAATTTCTATTGCACATTAGCTCTTCCACTAACCATGCAAGTTTCGATTTCTATTGCACATGAGCTCTTCCACTAACCATGCAAATTTCAAACTCAATAGCACATTAGCTCTTACACTAATAATGTCATTTTCAAACTCAATAGCACATTAGCTCTTACACTAATCATGCCATTCTAAATGCTATTGCACATTAGTTCATACACTAATCGTACAGTCTTACATTAATTTGTACATTAGCTCTTTCACTAATCATACAATCTCTTGCCCTTAATGGTACCTTAGCTTATTTATTAATCATAACATTTTCACTTCGTGGTTATGAAGCAACAACTCACATTACTTAGACTAACATAAGGTTTATAGATTTTACATACATTAATTCTTTTTCAAACATTATATACTTCACGAAAATATAATCACATAATATACTAGATGAATCATTAGAAATAAGTACTATTTCAATTCATACCTTTTTCCAATCTGAGGGTTTTCCCCTCTATTCAATGACTCTAGGGTATATATTTGATTTCCCTCCTGAGGTTCTACAGTCACCCGGACCATTGCAGCTACCTCTGCCCTAGTAGTACACTCATTAGCAAAATGGCCTGGCTTGCCACATTTAAAACACACATTTTGTTTATACCAACAGGTGCCTCTGTGGATCTTCCCATATGTATCGCACTTAGACCAAGGAACTTCACTTTTATCAGTATTTTCATTCTTAGGGTTCCCACCCCTCTTGAACCTATCAGCAAATTGCTTCACTAGTAGACCTTTACCCTTATTATACTTCCAGGAATAATTAGAATTAGCAGTTTTCTTGATCTCATTATCCTTAATAGCAGTAGATTTAGGATACCTACTATAAACAGTCTCCACTCTCTTGCATTATGTAACCAGATCAGCAAAATTTCTCACAGCAGTATTAGACATTCTCTTTGCTATCTTCTCATTTAATCCCCTCTAAAATTTAGCAGATAAAAACTCAGGAGTCGGCAGCATACCCCCATAGTTCGCAAACTTAACCAACTCATTAAATTCGCCACATAGGCATCAACAGTCATGGTACCCTGTACCAATTTATCAAATTCACCCTGCTTGGCTTTCCGAACATCCCTGGGAAAATACTCGTCATGAAATAATCTTTCGAATAAGGCCTATGTGATTTCTTCCTCTTGAATAGTAAAAGGGTGAGATGCGTTGCACCACCATTCGTGGGCATCACCCTCCAGCATATACACCGAATACAATAACTTCTGAGGATTCTGGCACCTCATAATCAGGAATATTTTGTCCATCCCCCTCAGCCATGTAGTAACCTCCTTCGGGTCCTTTGACCCCTGAAATGCGGGTGGTTTGTGTTTTCTAAATGATACGAGCCTTCGCTCATCTGCAACATCGTCAACAACTTGTTCAACAGCCCCAGATGTCTGAGCAACAGAAGTCGGATCAGCAGAAGTATGGGGTACATATGTAGGATCAGCAGTAACAGATGGCGTAAAAGATGGCGTCGGTGTAGGAGTCACCGTAGCCGTATGCGGAGGAGAATCGTCCCTCCTATGTCGAGTCCTATCTGCCATCATCTCAGTCATGAAGGCATGCATCATATCCTGATTATTTTTCATCAGGTTCTCGGTCATGGTTCTATTTGCAGCAGTCTCTTCCTGCAGAGCATTAAGAACTGCAGTAATAGGATCTGGTGCTGCTAGACGACCTGCACCTTGAGTTCCACAGCGATCTCGTGCCCTACTCATGATATCTATATATGTAACACAAAGGAATGAGCTGATCGGACCCACACTGAGGAATCACATATACTTTAATCATAAATAGTTCACAGATAGCTATGCAACACAAAATACAGTTATAAATTATCAGAGTTCCCTTACAAAACTGCTCTGATATCATAAAATGTAACAGCACGTTGTACACCGGTATTGTTAACATTAATTATGATATTAAGCGCAGTTACAATCACAGCAATTCATTTATAAAAATGCAAGTAAAATTTTTTCATTTATTACGCGAGCATTTAAAACCATAAAAAGCGTAATAATCAAAAGCTGTGACCGTAACTGTAAAATATTTGCGGAATACTTATTTAGACTACTTTTATAACTTATTTTAGTTAGTACAAGGTTAGAGAAATGTGATTTTAGTCATTTAGTCTTTTCTTAACTTAACTTAGGCATCTCTTATTATTTTTAGCTCACTAACATTTATGAATAATAATCATTAATTTATTTTTAAGTTTCAGGTTAATTTCGTCAGTACACGTTTTTACTGCGAAATACACAAGATTCTCCATTTTGCTTTAAATGTGATTTAGTTTTAAATACTTAGAATTTTCTACTAACATTAACATAAATATTTTATAGTCATTTTAACTCCACAAAATTCATGGAATAATAATCACTCATTATCTTCAAGTTTCGGGTAATTTTGCTCACTGCATTTTTACTGTGAACACTCAATATTGATATTTTTTTCAAAAGGTGTTGTAACTTATATTAATTAAAACAATTAAATTTTTCATTTAATAATCATCATTTAAATATTATTAAATCTCTAAAATCTCAATTTCAGGTTCTTACACCATCGCTCGGCAACACTAAGTTATTAAAAACAATTTTGAAATTAAACAAAGAATTTTACATTCGACAAAGCTTACGAAAATTCTCAATAAAAATATTGAATGGGTGAAGGTTTTAAATTAAATAATTTTAAAACCTGCGGGTTCCATTTGTGGGTTTATTGGTGAAATGATTATGGTTAAAGCCTCATCGGATAAGTATGGTTGGATTCCAATAGATTAAATCTTAATAATTTCAAAGTTTTAGTAAAGTATTGTATGACCCATCATCTACAATGCTGGATACTAAGGATAATTTTTGAAATTAAACAATAGTTAATTATATTTAGCTTTGGTAAAGTTATTAACCCTTCCACCGAGTCTCTGATAATAGCACTGAAGGCCTAAATGACAATTTTAGTTTTTACAAGTGACTTGCTCATCGTGAGCCTTGTAAAAAAAATTAAATGATTGTTAAAAATAAACATAAGTAGCTATGAGAATCTACTTGCACTTAGTTTGTTTATTGTATTAATTATTTGTGATTGTGTGCCTTGTATATTTTTTTCCAGGAATATTTTCCTGCATCCGTTAGAAATGATTTTGAGTTAGAAACCTCTAGATAGTACCAACTATAAAAAGGGGAAAACAAACCTTGATATTGCTCTAACACATGAATAGAAAATTTTTGTCCTGAGCAACTTACAGAGGATGCATCTGAGGCAACAAAGATGACATACTCACAAGCCATGCTGGAGTGGCCAACCCCTACAAACTTGAAGCAATTAAGGGGATTCTTGGGCCTTACTGGCTATTATAGGCGATATGTTAGTGGCTATGCCTCAATTGCAGCACCTCTCACTGACTTGCTTAAGAAGGATTCATTTCAATGGACCTGCACAGCACAACAATCCTTCAATCACCTCAAGACTGCAATGACATCAGCTCCAGTACTGGCCCTACCTAATTTCACTCAAGAGTTTGTAGTGGAAACAGATGCTTCAGATTTGGGAATTGGAGCTGTCCTTCTCCAAAATGAGCATCCCATCTCCTATTTTAGCAAGAAATTATCCCTAAAAATGAAAAAAAAAAAACTTCTGCATATGTTAGGGAACTGTATGCCATTACAGAGGGAGTTAAAAAGTGGAGGCAGTACCTTTTGGGCAGGAAATTCTTAATCAGAACAGATCAGAAGAGTCTACGAGCTCTGCTGGATCAGATAATTCAAACACCAGAACAACAGTATTATTTGGCCAAGCTCTTGGGATTTCAGTATACAATAGTGTACAAACCCGGAAAGGAAAATAGGGTAGCTGATGCACTCTCTAGATACCCTACTCATATGTCTCTAACAATACAATCAGTGGTGCAAGTGGACCTCCTAGAAAAATTGAGGCAAGAAAATTTGCAATCTGCATTTTTCCAAGAGAAATACCAGAAATTAGCCATAGATGCTGACACCAACAGCTATTTGGAAGTCAGAAATGGTTTGTTACTAGAAAAAGGCAAACTCCTTATTGATCCCACCTCTTCTTTGGTTCAACAAATAATACAGGAGTGTCATTCTACTATGGCCAGTGGACATACTGGTATTCAGAAGAGTGACAGCATCTTTTAGATGGCCTGGCCTGGACTTAAACATGATGTGAAGAAATTTGTCCAATCTTGTCCAGTGTGCCAACAAGTCAAATACCAAACCCAACCTCCAGCAGGTCTGTTACAACCCATCCCAATACCACAAAAAATATAGGAAAACTTGTCAATGAATTTTATTACAGGTTTACCTTTATCTCATGGCCAAGCTACTATTCTTGTGGTGGTAGATCGTTTATCCAAACAAGCCCACTTTGGCTCCCTGCCCTAAAAATACACTGCTGCCAAGGTAGCAGATCTCTTCACACACATGGTTTGCAAACTACATGGCCTTCCTAGGTCAATTATATCAGATAGGGATTCTGTGTTTCTTAGACGATTTTGGACTGAATTATTTGAAAGTAATGGAACTCAACTACGAAGAACAACAACATATCATCCACAATCAGATGGCCAATCTGAGGTGGTGAACCGAGTTCTTCAGCAATATCTTAGATGCTTTGTGGCTGACTACCCAAAGAGATGGTCAAAGGTTTTACACTGGGCAAAATTTTGCTATAACACTACCTTTCACAGTTTAATAGGAATGTCACCCTTCAAGGCTATTTTTGGACGTGATCCTCCTACTATCTTGGATTATATTCAATCAAACACAGCCCCCATAGAGGTGGAACAAATCCTAGTAGATAGACAAATCATCCTACAACAGCTAAAAGCTAATTTGCAGAAAGCACATAAACTAATGAAGCAGAGAGTGGATCAACATCGGAGAGACGTGCAATACAAAGTAGGTGACTTGGTTTGGGTACAGTTACAGCCATACCGACAGTCATCACTTGCCCACAGGTCCTCTAATAAGCTATCTAGGAGATATTTTGGACCTTTTGAGATTTTGAAAAGGGTTGGAGCAGTAGCATATATGCTAAAGTTACCACCACAAGCCAAAATTCATCATACATTTCACGTGTCTTTACTAAAACCATTTTATGGGGACAATAACATCCAACCTTTTCCATTGCCTGACACAGTTAACCAAGGATTACCAGTGATGGAGCCAAGCTTCGTTGGGAGCAGCTTGCAGACAAACAAGTTCAAATGGTACAAATCATGTGGGAAGGCATGCCTACTGACTTCACAACATGGGAACCATGGGAGGAATTCCAGACACAATATCCTTCTTTCAACCTTGTGGACAAGGTTATTCTTGATGGAGGAGGTGTTGATATGGGCCCAAGCCCAACAACAGATATGATACTTCCAAGTCCAATGGCAGCTGATCCACACACGTGTCTGGGAGAAACAGTGAACCAAAGAATAATGACCACAAAAGAGTTACACGAAGAGGAAGACAAGACTGAAGAGATAGAAGCTCAGCAACTAGAGGAAGAGGGAAGAAGTCCAAAGGAAACAATAGAGGAAGACATGCCGAGGAGAAATAGGAGAAGACCTAGAAGACTCGATGATGAGAACTATGTTTGGTAGGAACAAAGTTACGGTAGTTTGTAACTGTGTAATGGGATATTCTGTTGGCTGTTATAAGTTTGTGTATCAATTGATCAATTGTGTTAGTTGTTAGGAAGATTCGGTTAGCTTCTATTGAAAGACTATAAATAGGAAAGTGAAAGTTGAAAGGAGCATGTGAATTGTAATCATCGTTTTACTGAATAAATGTTCTTCTTCTCATCCATTTTTCTCTGTTCTGTTATATTGGTAGGTTGATCCTATCACACTGCCCTCCATATATACTTCAAAAGAAAAGTACCATTTTGTTAATAAAAAAAATAGTTGTTTATAAATTATTAAAATATAAGTACTAATTTAAAGGTCATACATATATGAGAATCGACCTTATAAAAGTTAATATCCCCCTTGTTATCAAAAAAAAAAAAAAGTTAATATCCCCCTTATTAAATAAGTATATATATTTTTTAGAAGAAATTAAAAATATATTTTAACTCGCAAGAAAATTGAAAGGGTTTTATAAGAGTTATGTTGTAGGAAAAGTGATTGTGTAATGTTATAGAGATTCGTTTTGCGTGCCATAATTTTTTTTTCTTCAAAAAGTGTGGGCCCCACAAAATATTGTGTGTGTAGAAAACTTTGTTGTGTCTTGTTAAATGACAAATACAAACCCCAAATTGAAAAGCATATAACTAATAAAAAATAGGAGAATAATTTCGATAAGTATTCTTTCTTTATGCACTCACATTTTTTAGATGGATGTCACAAATTTTTTTTTCTCTCTTACCTCTTTCTCTTTTCTCTCTCCTATTTTTTGAGTCTGCAATTTAAATTTTTCTCCAATAATAGAAAAAAAATTAACCCATAAAAAATCTACCTTCTATATAAAAACTAAATTAAGAAATAAGTATTATATAAAAAAAAAATTAAATAATAATTTCTTTTTTATATATATCGAATTATCTTTTTGAGTCAGGTTAGTCTTGCTCTGGGTATTCCACAAACTTTAACTCTAAGTCACCTACAAAACTAATCTGAGTCGAGATTTAATTAAAGTTAAAATTCTTCATCTCTTCTTAAAAATATATATATTTGATAGGAATTTTTCTTCGCACTTACTTAACTTTTGTTGTCAATTGAATTACACTAATTATGTTAATTTTAAAATATTTCAACTCATGTATCAGAAAAAGAAAATTATCTCAACTCCGATGAAAAAAAATCACAATATCAATGGGAAAAAAAACATTCGAAAACAAAAATTATACTATTTCTTTTTTTTTGGATAACAGAAATTATACTATTTTAAGAATGAAACAGAAAACACAACCAAATTGATAAGCACCAAGCAAGATTTAAAATGTTAGAAACTTATCAACAGTGTATATATTGGGATCTGCTGCTCTGATTCTGCAGATTCGTAGCAGGTGATGCACACTGTACACCAGATTTCCCCCTCCAAATTAAAGCTAATATTTTAATAAACCAAACATTAAATTAATTAATTTAATTAAACACATAATATCAAATTCGTAATTATGGGTCCCACACCACTTGGCTACATTGGGACTTAACAGAGACCCAATCCAATGCACCACGCGCCACACTTGCTATAAATACCCCTTTAACTCCAAACTTCACCGTCCTCTTTCATTCTAAAATCTAAAACCAAATTCCACCGAACAGGTTCAGAGTTTTCAAGTGAAGTTACCATTTTGCCCTCGCTCCTGCGGAATCTGGTGCAACCGCAACCGTTGCAGGCGGTGGCTGAGAGGAACATGATAGTGAGGGAAACGATAAGAAGAGAAAGAGAATGGTGCGTTTTTTCAGCTTAGGATCCGTTCTTATACTTGCAGCGCTTGCGGCGTCGATGGTGGTGCTGCCGCTGATGCTTCCGCCACTACCGCCGCCGCCGTTGGTCCTCCTCCTCTTTCCGGTCGGGATCATGGCGGCGCTCATGTTGCTGGCGTTCTCGCCCTCGGAGGCCGCCGGGAACGTCGCCGTTTACTCGCCGTAGGGAAAATCCGAAATCGGAATCGCGATCGGTGCTACATTTTGGGTTTCTGGAATGTTCGGATCGGTTTCTGAATTGGCTTCTTCGTTCAAAGCTCTTTCGGTTGAGATTGCTTTGTTTGTTGCTCTTTCTTTTTCTTTTTTCTTTTTTCTTTTTTTTCTTTTTTTTTTTATTTAAATCTTTTTAGTTAAGTGTTTATATGAAAGGAAATTGTAATAACAAAAAAGAGGGGAACAAATTAGAAAGAAAGGATTCATTGTATTGAGGCATGAGAAATTCCGTTTTTGATTAACACACGTTTACTTTTACACAATTAATTTTAAATTTTGACTAATTTTCTGATTTTAATACTAGAGCAGCCGGGTTCCATTACCATAACTATACTTGATTTCGAATATAAAAAAATGTTGTTTAATGGCGTTCGGGAGAAAAGAAAAAAAGAAGAAGGAAACACTGGATTCGTATCAAATATTTATTATTGAATGTTTAACGAAGGACGAAATGCTATAGAGATAATGAGATTAAAATAATTACGTTATTATTTGAATATTATATATTAAATATAATAAAAAATATTACTTTATTATGTGAAATGTGAATAGAATAATAAGAGGTTTAATAAATAACGAATTAATTTTATTTCATACATTAAATTATGGAAAAAGAAATAAATATTAGATAAAGTAGAATTCCATAAATTTTAATACCATAAGATTCATAAAAATTTATTTGTAAGGAAACTTTTCTGAGTAAGATATTATTTCATATATTCAAACTCTCATGGTTATTTGTAAGGTAACTTTTCTTCGAGTAAGATATTATTTCATAGATTCAAACTCTCATGTTTATTTGTAAGGAAACTTTTCTTTGAGTAAGACATTGGGCAAACCTTAAAATAAAAATAAAAAATTTTATTTTTACACAGAACGAATGAATTATTTCTAATTTTTGAACATATGAAACATGAATTATTTTTATTTTATGGTTAGATATATTTATTTTTCAATAAATAAAAAATTGTGAAATAAAAAAAATTAGAAAATTAAAATGTGAGAGACAAATATTGATTTGAACTTTATACCTGTGAGATAGGAACATTGACCGTACTGCTACCTTTTGTAATAAAAATAACCTAACTGTCACGGATCTCTTTTTTTTCTTTTCAAGATGCCACGCTTTGAAGTTGCTACACAACCCAGCGACTATGCCATCGCAACGTGGCGTTCCCCAGCGGTCTGAAAAGCCAGGGATGTGTTATCTATGGCTAGAAGAGGAAGCTACTTTGGGAACCATAGTAGCTACATTGGTTCAAATTGCTGGTGAGAAAATTTTGGAAACCGTAGTCCCTAGCCTATGCAGCGACTTTAGTTGGAAATTTTCAAAAAAAATTGTGTAACTACTTTGTGTTATTGCAGCGAAAGTTGAACGACTTTTTTGCTTCGGAATGCTTACTGGATTTACACAGGTATTGAGGAGATTGATACTGACTGATCACGTAATGGTAGTATTGTTTATCATATATGTATTATCTTTCAAAATTTCATATTTTTCTGTTTCTTAATAAATGCTCAATAACTTCGATAAAATTCCATATATTTCACATGTGGGCAAGAGAGATAGACATTGTTACATCGATTTCATGATTGTAAGATTTTAATTATGGTCTTTGTGGGTAGGGTTGGCAAAACGGCCCAACCCGGCTCGACCCGGCCCAACCCGACTCGACCCGCATTCAGCCTGAAAAAAATGGGTCGGGTCGAGTTGGCTCGAAAAAAAAAACGAGCCAGAAAATCCAACCCGGCTCGACCCGAGCCGGGTTAGGGTTGGCTCGCGGGTTGGCTTGATAATCAGCTCGCGGGTTGGCTCATAAAAAAGCTCACGGGTTGGCTCAAAAAAAGCTCGCGAGTTAGCTCGAAATGATGCTAGTGGGTTGGCTCGCGGGTTGGTTAACTCAAAATATTGACTCGCTGATTGGCTCAAAAAATTTAATTTTTATGGTTTGTTCTTCTGTATAAAATTATTGTATTTTGCAGTCCAACTACAAGTAGAGTAGTTTACAAAATCCAAAAACATTAAATGAAACACAAACCACTCCACGAATCACAGGAGTCAGTTATCATGATTTTCTGAATTACTCTAACTCACGATAACCATAAAACGTATATAAAGCCAAAAAATAAAAAATAAAAGAAATCCATTATATATTTCAACGATAAGCATCTAGACTCAAAAGTTAATCATGAAAAAAAAAGACCTGCAAAAGCGACCAATATAGTAAAGTCCATCAGTGGAGAATCCATCAGTAAAGTCCATTGTATTTTATTAAAAAAAATAAAAAAGAGTAACCCGCGTGCTGGCTCGTTCAACCCGCGAGCTGGCTCATTTGAGCCCGGGTTGGCTCGGGTCGGGCTAAATCGAGCTGGCACCTCATTTTTGCCAACCCAACCCGGCTCGTTTTGTGCGGGTTACGAACCAACCCGACGGGTTGGCTCATTTTTACCACCCCTATTCGTGGGCTCCTATAATAAGGTTTCAGATAATCTAGTAAAGTATGGCTAAAGACATGATTTGGAAATTTGGTTAGAAGATTGCCAAAACTTCATTATTCACCCTTATTTCTAATTTAAAAGATATATTTTAAAGTCTTTTTCCGCTAAAAAAAAGGAATCATATTTCATATCTCACATGTAATCACATCAAACAAAAATTTAAATATTTATTTTCATGAATTAAAATTAAAATTATTTTTATTTTTATATATTAAAAATAAATTATATATAAAAATTTGTTAATATACAAAAATTAATATAATGTGTATCTCTCTTGCCCACATTGTGAAATAGATGGAATCTTATCGAAGTTATTGAGCATTTATCAAGAAACAGAAAAATACAAAGTCATTTAATTTTTGTTGACCAGATAAATACAAAGTCGTTTAACTTTCCTTACAATAACCCAAAGTAGATGTATCTCTCTTGTCGTGTAAACCCAGTAAGCATCCCCAAACTTTCGCTACAATAACCCAAAGTAGCTACACAATTTTTTTTGAAATTTTTTAGCCAAAGTCGCTGCATAGGCTAGTGACTATGGTTCCCAAAATTTAACCAAAGTAGCTACAGTGGGTAGCTACTATGGTTCCCAAAGTAGCTTCCCTTTTTAGCGACTTTGGCCAAATATACATCCCAGGCTTTTCAGACCGTTGGGGGAACACCACGTGGCATGGGTATAGTCACTAGGATGTGTAGCAACTTCAAAGCATGGCATTTTGAAAAAAAAAATAAGATCCGTGGCATTCAGGTTATTTTTATTACAAAAGGTGGCAGTACGGTCAATGCCCCTACGAGATGACAACATAGTCCAAGAAAGGCCCAAAGGGCCCAAAAGCCATGACTTAACCTTAAAGAATACATGTACATCCAGCATAGAAACCGCTAACATCTCGCCTCCTCAGCTGACAACCACTTGCCAAGCCGCATAAGCAAATGAGACCTAGCGAGATCAGTTGCTCAGAGCTACTTGACCACCACATGAAACCAATGACAACACTGGCTAGTCGTAACCTCAACCTCAATAAGAGCTAGCTCGACTGTAAGCCTCTCGCCCGCAATACAGATTACGAAAGGCTACCACTCTCCACCAATAGGAATGAATACCGCTATACAAAAACAATATAAGCAAGACATCCCTCCACTATAAATACAGAGGCATTTAACCCATGTAAGATCATTTATCCTTGAATACTTTAACTACTTGAATATTAAACTGACTTGAGCGTTGGAGTGCCTTGCAAGTACACCCCCTAGTCTCCTCAAACTAGGAAAATATCAGCTCAACCAGCGCATTCATCTCATAAAATCACCCAGTTCATCTCACCAACGATCCATCATCTCAGCAATGTCTTCATCTTCATAAATATCCTTTACCTCAGTCGTGTGTGATCCATCTCAACAATTGTTGGACTGATCATTAGCATTATCTGTGAAGACGATAAATTTTGACTCTCACTCTAAACAAATCAAAAGCACGGTTGATACCATGAGCAAAATGACAAAGTCACATAACAGATCCAAAAACAAAACCCAAAGAGGCCAAACATCCCAGAGGAGAACAACCTCATCTATTTCTCTAACACCACCTCAGCAGAATAACCCACCATTATATTAGCAACTTGCTACCACAAATCAACAAATCCTTGAGCTTCTCATGCAATGAGGCCGGAGGCTTGAGGAACAACAAAAGAAACTCTAGAGCTAAAAAGGCTAAAAATTGATTTTAAAAACACTCGAATATGAAAGAAAAATTATATGAAAATGATCAACGAGATGATGAAAAACTAGAGCAATCACAAAAACAACCCTCTCAAAAATGTGAAAAGCAAAAGCAAACTAACAACCATCAACTTAATGTTAGCCATGTCGCTAACCATCATATGGATCAAAAGTCCCATCAAAATCCAAAACAACCTCAAAAGTAGCCCATCCTTTTACTTCTCAAATCATGGATCTTCCCGTTCCAAAAGATGTTAAGATCACCACAGAAAAATATAACTGTAAAGGTGATCCACAAGAACACCTGGAGCAATTTCAGACAAACATGTTGGCATAAGATATGCTTGATGTTGTGAGCTGTCGTTTATTCCACATCACTTTGAAGGAAGTGGCCTTAAGGTGGTATTCTACCATACCACCCAACTCCATGAACAATTTAGATGATCTCGTCAATCAATTCTTGGTGAGATTTGCTACCAACAAGACATAGTATAAATCAACTAATGCCTCGAAAACAATCAAATAAGGGGCTTGCGAATCATTGCAAGATTACTTGAATATATTTTTTGATGAAGCCCTTTCAGTGAAAGATCTAGACCCTCGAGTCTCCTTACATCTCATCACTTACAGTTTGCAAGAGGTACCATTTTTCACATCTTTAGCAAAACAAAGACCAAAGACCATAGAGGAGCTATGCGCGAGATTAGAAAAATTCATAAACCTGAAGGATTACCAAAAGTCTCGTGATGATCCAATTCAGAAATATTTGCTTGCATAAATGATGATACCGACTAACACTAGCGAAGATCCAATTTAGAAATGTCTGCGTGCATAAATGATGATACCAGTTGGCAAAATGAAGTTTATCATATCAAATATATTTTTTACGATTATATGCTCATGCGACATTGCAAATGCAACTTATTTCATGAAAACAAAAATTTATATGTACTTCGTCAAGTTCATTGATACTTTCAATTGATTAACAAGCTTGAAAATATGACCTACCATCATATATTAAATCACTCTTTGAATTTTACATTGTGAAAGGAGCGAGATAAAATATTAACAGATGTTATTATGACTTTTCATAAATATTTGAATCAAAACTTTAATCATATTTCTTACGAGATTGTATGTCACGTAATTTGCAGGGTACCTACATCAAAAATTGAAGATTACCCACATACCGCAAAAAAAATGAACTTAGAGCAGAACCCTATAGAGAAGTGAAGAATTGAACGTTAATCTAGGGCCTGTACTCTAGATTAGTACCTAAGGTATGAACCTTAAGCATGTAAGTGTGGAAGATTGAACATACAACTAAAAAAGTAAAGTATCTCGCAAAAATAATAAAAGTGCAAGAGAAATCATCTCGCATCACAAAGTACTTGAAAACAAAAGGTATGCCTTACTTATATATATAACTAGTAGAAACATGTTTGAGTACAAGAACTAATGTTGTGAAGAATTGAAACTCCAAAAATGAAGAGTTGAATTCCACCCTAAGGCGCAAACCTTAAGACAAAAAATATATTCAAGAACTTTAACACTAAAGCAACAAATCTATCACTACATACAATCTCACATGAAGGAACATCTCGCATAAAGCTTATACATCTCGTTACTCATACTTTTAGCATAAGCAACGAGCTAGGGGGTTTCTGATCTGGACCTTATACCTACGAGATGATGGTCCAGTCCAAGAAAGGCTTAAACGGCCCAAAAGTCATGACTTAACCTTGAAGAATACTTGTACATCTCGTGTAGAAGCAACACACATCTCACCTCCTCAGCTGGCAATCACTTATCAAGCTGCACATGAAAATGGAACCTAGTGTGATCAATTGCTCAGAGCCACTTGACCACCATACGAAACCAATGATATAATGACAACATTAGTTCACGACAACCTCTGCAAGGGCTAGCCTAACTATAGGCATCTCGCCTGCAATATAAACTGTGAAAAGGCCACCACTTTCCACTAATAGGAATGAACACTGTCATGCAAAGGTGGTATAAGCAAGGCATCACTCTACTATAAATACAAAGACATTCAACCCAGGTAAGATCATCTATCCTTGAATACTTGAACTACTTGAATATTGAACTGATTTGAGTGTTAGAGTGTCTTGCAAGTACACTCTCAGTCTCCTCAAATTGCCCACACATCAGCTCAACCAACTCATTCATCTTGCAAGAGCACCCAGACCATCTCGCCAATGATCCATCATCTCGACAACGTTTTCCTCTTCAGCAACATCTTTTACCTCAACCGTGTGTGATCCAGCCCAATAGTTGTTGGACTGATCAAATACAAATTGTTATGTAATAAATACAGCTAATTATTCATTCACATTTACACACGTATCACCTCACATTTCAATATACATTTACCATCTAAGGATAATTGGATTTATCTTATTTCATATACATTTATAAGATTTTGTATTTTATTCAGGATATACCGGAAGCTTTTTCATATGAATATGCTCTATCTATTTTTGTTTTAAAATTATTAGACGTCTAACTTATTTTCAATTGAAATCGTTGGAATATAAATATTTTTAGGTTACAAAGTAGTCTAAGATCTAGTGCAGGGAAAGAAAAGGTAAACTAAAATCAAATAAAATTTAAGCGTGTGATCTAGTACTCCCAAAAAAACTGACTTGAATAGCTGAATCAAGCCTGTTAGAGTGTGATTACAAAATAGAATAATTGAAGGTGTTAATAACAATTTATTAAAAATAGAATTGTGGGATTTGTTGTTATTGTTGGTTTTTTTTTTTTTTTTTTTGTATTGAATTGTAGGTATTTATTATTTTGATATTCTTGATGTGTATGTTGTTTTGGATTGGATAGCAGATAAGCTTAAAACATACAAAAAGAAGAGAAGGGGGGGGGGGGGGGGGGGGATTGCTGTTGTCACAACTTTGGCATTCAATTTGGTTACAAAGCAAAACAGAAGGATTTATTTGTCTAATAAATAAATCACAAGGAGAGTACTTGGGGAAAATGGTGCTAGATAAATGTATTTTAAAAAATGCAAAATTTAAAGGTTGTTAATACAATTGCTTATCCATAAATATGATAACTATAATACTATGCAGTAGGCCTAAAAAACAATAAACATTGTTAGACAAACAATCACTCATCACTTCTCTCATTAAAAGAAACAAGAACCATTATGTTTGTTTATCTCATCACTTGGGGAAAATGGTGCTAGATAAATGTATTTTAAAAAATGCAAAATTTAAAGGTTGTTAATACAATTGCTTATCCATAAATATGATAACTATAATACTATGCAGTAGGCCTAAAAAACAATAAACATTGTTAGACAAACAATCACTCATCACTTCTCTCATTAAAAGAAACAAGAACCATTATGTTTGTTTAGCTAAATCTTGTTACTGAACTCCTAAACCAAAACACAGTTATGAGGTTAATCTCATTTAGAGAACCAGTGACATCACTTTCTAAGTTTTTGGGCATTTATTTGTAATTGATGTCCAATATTCATTAAGTGTGACATCACTTTCTAACCCACTTAATGTTGTTTAGTCAACAGCAGCCAATATTCCACCAGCTTTGTATACTTTCTAATGAGAATGGATGCAACCATCTCATCTAAAAACTCAAACCATTGAATAAGATTATATTAATAATTTTATATTTCTAATACATCCCTTCACACGAGATTATTAGGCTCGAAGGATAAATAATGCATCAAACCTAACTTTCTTGTGGTAAATTAATTCTATTAAAAAGGGTGCGATAAGAATTAAACTTATAACCACATGATCATGGAGACTGATACCATAATAAACAATTATTTCACCTAACAATGTAAACTATTAGATAAGATTACATCAATAATTTTTATACATATAGAAATCTCATATGATCTTGTGAAAAATCTCAACTATTCCTTTAATCAAAGTGATAATTTTCACTTTCTCATTTTACAAACTTTATTTAAATTGTAACGAATAAATGACAGATCTTTCTTACGAAATTTCCAAAGGGTACAGTGAAGTCCTCTAATAGAATTTAAACCCCCACTGGTTGTGGTCCTTGAATAACTCGCCAGCTTTGAATGTTGAATATTTGAATAGTGGAGACTGCTTGACCCTACTGTATCTACAACAACGAAGTTACCTTAATGAACCCTTCAAATCCGACAACTAATGAACAACACTTAGAAAGAAATAACATGTCAGTTTCCTTCTGGGTGAAACCCGTTTCTTTGTCTCCTATTTTTGTTTTATTTTATTTTCCTAAGATCTTAGAACTAAACATTTAACTTTCAATTGCACCCCAAGATCTTCCTAGTAAGGTGACATGACAAGAAATCTTAAGCATATAAGCTCAACTCACCACCTAACTAACAAAGATTGACTCTTTCAATAACATTTTATATTTGATGAATGGAGTGTACATAAATGATAGTGTTACAACGTCCTTCTAAATTTGACATCACATGTGATACACTACATAATATGTCAGCTGAAAGCTTGCATAAATTATCATACAATTTTATAACCTTAAAAACCCAAAATCATAGGAATTGGTTAGCACTTCAATTCTGTCCCGGATAGGCTACCATTACACCAGACAACATAGTGCAAGATCCAGGAACTCCAACAATGTTAGGTGATCAATGCCCATTACAGATTCACATTTCCTTGTCTATGATATCCCTCATCATCTGTATTGGGATAAGTCCTTCAGTTCGAATTGCATCTTTGTTTGGATCAGGACTAATAAAGAACACTGTGGGCAACCCACGAACCTGGAATACATTGAAATTCAAGTGTTATTTAGAAGCTGCCATATCCAAATTCCAAATGAAAAGCATAGCAATGAACTGATCTGCCAGTGTCTAGATCTGTTACTAATAGTCCCCTTAAGGGTTTAATCTAAACTTGAAGAGTTGAAGCAACAATCAATAAAATACCAACACATGTATACAACAAAAACAAGGAAGAATACAAGATCTAATCATTTAAGATGGTTATTATCTTGAATAAATAACAGGATTAGTATGCAGAAGGTTACCCCGAATTGCTTAGCTCCCATGATATATTGCTTTTTTATTTATGTTTCTTGAGAAAATCATGCAAGTTCAGAAGTCATTTTAGTAAAACTTCACATGATTTTTTATGGATCCCTACAGAGTGTTTGTAAATGTACACATTGAAAGCAAAAAAGGCTTATTACCTGCATGTCGCGTGCAAATTCATACTCGTAATCTGTATCAACCTTAACAATCGTAACATTGTTCTCGTACTCAACTGCAAGCTGTACAATTTTAAATATGGAAAGGTTACTTCTGAGCTTTCAAATCAACTACTCACCTCCGACAAACATTGAGGGAAATTCTGTTGGATTAGGAACTATACTAACAATTAAAACATGCTATCCTCACAAATTGAGAAATTAAGACAAAGTATGCAAATTGGTAGTTCTCAGGGGAAGTAAAGCAAACAGTTATAGAACAAATTCAAGATCCCCATATACTTAAATTGGTTGTACTATTCATGAGAGATTTACATTCTTAAAGAAGATGAGTTATTGCAACCAACAAAATGCACCAACATGATAATCGGAATACAATTTTTCCCTTGAGTTCAGTTCTTCAAATGTATATCTTATAATGAGGGAAGTAAAATAAAACATTAAATATAAGATAATAAAAACTATACAAGTAAAAGCTAACATATAAGAAATTCAGTAGAACATATGTAAAACCACATTTTTTTGAACTGGTTGCAAAATTGTAAAATATTTGTGGAGCCTCACCTCATCCCTCATTAAATGACAAATGACTAAAGCCTTCCTTCTCTTTATCACTTCTTTACCGCCTCCTTCCCTATGTTTGACCAAATCTTCTAAAACAACATGTGATATTGCTTACATATTAAAATTTCAATGCAAGCAGCCCTAATTTTTAGGTCCAGCAAGAAAATGATACTACATCTACCCTTTGTAATTATTTCTAGGTCCATATATTATCGTAAAGTTACGCACATCATATAAGTATAAAATTTAAAAAAAAATTATTGACCATACTGCATCAGATGGAGAGAAACCAGCTCTAGTCTCCTCAGATCTAAATTTCAAGATCTTCAATGTATATGATTCATTCAAACGGTTTCATAGCCATTAAAACTCCAAAGGGGTATGCATAAAAATTACAATGCAATTGCAACTGTAAAGTGGCAAGCATAACAGTTACGATGTAATTTCAGACACATTGAATGATTCATAATCATAAAAAAAGAAAAAACAACCATAGAAGCTCAAGCTCCTTTAAATAGTATTCAATAATATGCCTGGATCTATCGAGTAACTTTTGAGATCACCCTCAAAATCCCTAAATTCAGACTATGGCACAAGTTCTATATATAAGCACATTTTGCTGCTTTTGCATGCAACCAAAATTCCCGCATCAATCATCAATGCATTCACGTGAGCCAAAAAAATATTAAAAATTGTTTAGAAGGGATGAAAATATCATATATAGCCCGATCACATGGTTAAAGTATCAAAGGAAAAAATTATTTTTTAAAATATTAATCTACATGTAAGCGTAGCATATGTAAAGTTTTAAGTTACGTAGTTTTCCACTTTTCCCACAAATAATCATTTTTTTGTAAACTATATTTTGAAGTTAGTTTCATGACTTCATCCTTGCACACTAAGAGACAAATAATGATGCAATGAAAACAATTCCTCCGAGAAGTAAATTGATTTTTTTGGAAACCTTGCTCGAATTGGATCCTTTTTCTTTCTCTATCAAAAATATACTTACGAAGTTGTTCTAATTTATTTTATTAATTTTCACTAACCTTAGATACTTGCCTCTTATAAATGAATCAACTCGAGCTCCCTCGTGTACTATACTATTTACAGCATCAATATCTCTTCAGCCCCCCACCCAAAACAATGAGTTCTAGTGGAAGAGAAGAAACGACTTCAAAAAATATATAATAATAATAATAATAATAATAATAATAATAATATAGGTGATGTGAATCCTTACACAAAACCTACAAGAATCAGATATTTAGAATCGGGATCGGCACGAGTTCCGTGCAAAGATTCACATCACTGGGAATCAGAATCACATCAATAGGAGCCACAACTTGCTTCTTATCCTTGGAGATTTTCCATCCCATATTGGAATAAAAATGAGATAAAATAACATATCAAAAGTCCAAGAAAATAAATTTTCAATCATCTCATGCTTCTACAAGTGAAGATCAAAACCTCTCACTGTCATTTCAATTTTTAACCTTGTATCAAGAATAACTTAAATATAATTTGGAACACGAGCTAGCTAACCATGGCCTCATCCACATAGAGAATTGATAAACATCATGACAACGACCTAACATTATTAATGAAAACATCTAACCCGAGAACATCACTCTTGCAATAGATACACCATATTTTGTTATTGATCAGCCCTAACCAAACACAAATTCTGAAATTTCTGCATCTATTATCAATGTGTTTATGTGAGGCGAAAAATATGAAATATCATGTTTAGAAGTGATTAAAAGTTAAAACATCATATATAGCCCGATCAAATAATAAAAGTAGAAGTATCAAAAACAAAATATCAATCTACTGGTAGCACAACATAAGTATTGTTCTAAGTTTATTAAAATAATTTCATCCTTGAATGATGATGGAATGAAAATGCAGTAAAAGAAACTCACTCCCCATCAAACCCCAACAAGTGAGGGTAGGGTGAGGGAAATCCTTCTACGTAGCCTTACCCTTACATATTTACAAAGAGCTGTTTCTCAACCAGTATAAAAAATTATATGGAGATGAGGTGAATCTCTGCACGAAACTCGCACAAATCAGATCTTCCAAATCAAGATTTGTGTGGGAATAAGGCAGAACTTCATTGGTATCAGATTCACATCAAGAAAACAAAACTTTGTAAAATAATCTAAGGAATTTAGTCTATTTTTTGGTTAATGAAATTTAATATATCTCACAACACATAATTTACAAAATGATTAAAGACTCACAACGGTCATCTTATACATAGTCACAGACTCACAATGGTCATCTTTTACGCTGTCTACTTTCTCTGAGGCTGCTATAAGTAAAGGTAGAATTAAAACATAAAGCATTTTCTACATCAATTAAACCACATACCATTTCAAGTTCTTGAGCCATTAAGATGCATGGTCCACACCATGTTGCATAGAAATCAATAACAAGAGGTACATTTCGTTCTCCCTTAACCAGATCTTGGATTTCCTGAGCTGACAATTTTTTCTGCAAATCCAAAATAACAAACAATGGCATTACTACAGCACCGATTTTAAATAAATCAATGAAAAATATAAAAAATTCCTTCTTTGTAGAAACCCATGTGATCGGAAGCAAAGAAACAACCATTACTAGCCTATATATGTTCTAGAATATTCTCATGTTTTCATTTCAGTATTTCCTTAATGATTTCTCTAGTGTTGTCACTTGTCAGTAATTCTAGTAATTCTAGTGTAACTACTTTGTGTTAGATAGGGGATAGCAGCAATGAGAAAGAAATCAAAAGAATTATCAAGAAATCTTTCTCTCACTTCCCCTAATCTTCACTGATTCTTCTCCCAAATTTCTTACTTCCTATCAGCAATCTCCCTTGTTTCACTTCTTTCTCTTCAATATCAGAAGATGGTTGCTACATTCTTCTTCTTTTTCCCTTATCTAGAACTCATATATATATACCACAGAGGCTAAGAGGAAATAAAGAAAATGAATAAATAACCCATAATTGTAACAAAAAAAAAAAAAAATTGTTTATAGTTGAAAGCTAGAAAAAAACGACTATGACCCATGAATATTCAGAAGTTTTTACATAGGAACCTAAAGAGCAAAAAAAAAAAAAAAACACAGACCCGAAAATACAATAATAAAAATTGAGGTGTTAGATGTGGCATACCACAAGATAGGCATCTTGTATATATTTTCCTTGGGGTGGTGTACACAGCAACTTTCTGGGCATTGTGGAGAGTGAAAAAGGCCTATTGTTGAGGAGGTCTGTGGTTGTGAAGAGAGGATAAGGATGTTGATGGCTTATGGAGGAAGAGGAGGAAGGTTGAGATAGAGAAACGCATAGTGGTTTGAAAGAGAAAGTTGAGATGGGTGAGAATGGGGCCATGCTCTGATGAGGAACATGGCAATGGAAGAGAGTCATTGATGCTTTGGAGAGAGCAGACAATGTCTTAGGTTGGAAGAGGGTTTATCAGTGAAGGGGTTTTTAGATTTTCTTTATAGATTAGATTCTTTCGCAGATGTCAGATCCAATTAGTATTATAAAAAAAAAAATTAAATATATTTTTTAACTAAAATATTTGAAAAAAAATGGATTGTTATTTTTTAATACGAATAGATTCTTTTTTTTTAAATATATTTTTTAACTAATTTTTTTTAATACAAATAGATTCTTATTCCACACCAAAAAAAAAAATTCTTATTTGTAGGTATTTGTTTATTTTTTATGAGCAGAATATACTTACCAACCTTATAATCAACCCAATTAACTTTGATTTTCGTCAATCTAACAGTTATAATTTATAATAATTAATTAATAAGAATGACCAATAATTTTCAATAAATTTTAACTGTTGGATAAACAGAAATCAGCAGTGATTAAATTAGTTGCAAGGGTGATAAACTTTTGTGATGGTAAGTATATCCTTCCCCTTGATTAATATCTATTAACGATATTGAATTTTCTCAAAACTCTTCCTAGATAAAAATAAAATAAAATTCTTCAAGTAGTTTTAATATTTATGTTTTCTTATATAATTTTAGGGATTAGTGTTTGTCCTTTTAAATGACGTAAAATTATGGAAGGACAAAAGAATGTCATAAAGCACGGTATAGAGGCAGACCCTGTTTAAGGCACATAATAAGACCCGTGTCAAGTTCATTGAGAAACAACAATGTCTATAACAATGTCAAACTTGATATTGCTTGCAAGGATGGGAGGACAAAAGAATACACAATATTCAAGAGTTGCTGGTTTAGTAATTGATTTGCCCAATAATAATCGGGTTAGATCACACACAGTTGAATCTGCAATGTCTGAGGATGTGCTTGGGCTAGAACTCTATTTGCGATATATCTGATAGATTCCTGAGATGCTTCACGAGATGTTTAGGCTAAAATTAATATTTAGAGTAGCTTGAGAAGAATAGGGAAAGGTACTTGCAAGACACTGGAACGCTCAAAACAATATGTATTCAAAGTGTTCAAGTATCGATGGAAAGATAATCATATTTGGACTTAATGCCTCCATATATATATAGTAGATGAGTATCCTGGTTATGCTGTCATGGTATGATGGCATTCATTCCTATTAGTTGACAATGATAATACTCACAAGTTATTTCCTGAGTGGGATGTCTATAGTTTAACTAAGCCGTTTAAATATATTGGCAAATAGGTGCCTGTTCCTCGTCGTTGGTTATAAAAGGAGTAGTAATGCTCTAATCAACTGATTTTGTGTAGCCGCAACTGACTGGACAGCGAGTTTCATGCGTTAGGTGGTTGCAGATGATCAAGTTACATAGGGTGACCACGTTTCCTTTCTTATTAAGCAATAGTCTGTGGGCCCTTTACTAGTTGGGTCTATAATTCAGTGGGAGAATAGTCCATATCAATAACGTCTCAGCTAAATCCTAGAATTTGACTTACCCAAAGCGTAATGAATTCGATTCAAACCCAAAATTGGATTTGGTGGATCCGATGGTATTTACCAAAAGACTACAAGATGCATAGTATTTACTTGAAAAATTGAAGTTCATGTGTGCAAGGTATCAAGAGATACCCACATGCATTCTAAAATGTCAACCAAACAAGGCAGGGGAAACCAAATCATACAAGCTAACATTTATTTAGGTACTACGAAATTTTCAAAATATAATAGCAGGGACTAAACATTACATTAAAAAGAGAAGAAAAAAAACACGAAGCTCAGAGATAAATTTTCAATTAGTAAACAACATATTATAAAATTATTTTTGACTTAACCTTGTCATCAAACAGGTCATGCTCCATAGACAATCCAAATGAAAAACATGTATTAGAAAAAGAAAAAGAATATAATAACATGGCTGATCAAATAATTATGTACCCTCTAATTGATAACAGTACTACGAGAGGTGCAATGGAACAGAATTTAAGACCGAATAGAATATAATAGGATGAATAACCAGATTCATCGTTGACTCGAACATTTCATCAAACAATAAACATACAACTAAAATCCTAACAAACTGATGTGCTCTCAAATTACGGTGTCTATTGGAAGTGGGTTATGGTGGATGGGTTATAAGATTTTGGTAGGGTTGCGGGCAATGCATCAAGTTTTGGGTTGGCCCATTGGTCGAATCTAATCTAAAGAAATGGGTTATGCAACAACTTTATTTTTTGAAGAGTAACTACATTTTTCGGTACTCAGCCAATTTTACGATACCCGCTTTAGTCTCTAGCAAATAAAAAAACTATTCGTGGTCCTTAAAAAATTTAAAATGGACCCATTTTAGTCCTTTTGAGGGATTAATGTGGGTCTTTTTTGAATTTGCGAGGGATCACGATTTCAACTAAATGGATCCATTTTGAATTTCTTAGAGACCACGAATAGCCTTTTTTTTATTTGCTATAGGGACTAAAGCGGACATCGTGAAATTTGCTGAGGACCAAAAAAGATATTTACTCTATTTTTAATTTTAATTCTGGATTCTCTTTACTTTAGAAAACTTTTTTTTTCTTTTTTAAATAAAATATCTGGAGAAAATTGAGGGTTTACCCTCAAAGTTTTGGAGTTTCACAAATATAAATTTATTGTATAAAAAACTTAAATCAATAAATTTTACGGGAGTAACTCGTAGTATAAATAATCAAATCCCACCTACTAACAAAAATCTTATAATCTTAATTAAGAGTGTAAATAAAACTATTGATCAGAGAACTATAGCTTGACCTGGCCTAGCTTGTTCAGTGAATAAAGCATGTTTAGGCTAAAAAAAACATATTTAAAATACAGGCCACAAGTCTCTTTTTAAAATGTCTAACATATTAATTTATAGATTGATTTATATTATTTTTTTATATAAAATAAATTAAAATTATTATATAAATTTTTTAGGCTCATCTAATTTTTTTGATAAGCCTCTAATGAGTGTCATAGACACTATGTATCAAAATTATATTAAATAAAGATAAATATGATAAAAGATATAGTATAAATCAATTAATGCAAAAGATTATAAAGTTTTTAAACTTGATATGATTATGATCTCTTTTTCATCTTGTTTTAGGTATAAAATAATAATTACAAATACTAAGGGATAAAGGCAATTGCAAATGATAAAGATCAAGAAAAATAAACAATTAATCAGAATTAATTCTTGCTCGCTGGCTTCCTCGCTAGAGCGAGCAAGCCCAGAGAGGACGTTTCTCTTATTCGCGTCCCCTCGCTCTGCAGCTCGCTACAGAGAGAAATGCAAGCGAGGAGTTAAAATTTGCCTGCTGAGCAGCTCGCTTCAACAAGTTCCTCAGCAAGCCTGGTCCAAATTAAAAACCCAATTTTATTTCTTTAAAAGAGAAGCAATTAGGGCTTTAGAGGGAATTCCCCCGGCCAGAGACTTGGAGAGGAAGCAAAGGAGAGCTCTTAGAAAGGAGAAGGAAGAAGAACAACTCAAAGCTTCATCGTGGGTCATCTTTAATTTGGTTTTGTCATGAAGTCTCTTTTTCTTTTATATATTGTTCTTGTTTTCTTGAACATGTTAGGCTAGTTTTTTATGTAATTAGGGCGAGACGAAACCAATGAGTTCTCGAACGCTGTTTAATTTTTGATGTAATTACTATCCGTATTTCAATTATGCAATTAATCTCTTCAAATTAATAGTCTTGTTATGATCTGATCAATCGTGAATGAGCAGTAGATTTTTGCATGTAAATAGGAATATTGTATGCTTGAATCCGATTGGTTAATTGCTGGAATTTATATGTTCTAGGAATAGTCTTACGAATTCTATAACGTATAATTCTTGACCGTAAAGCTTGCTTTTAAAAAAAGACCCTAAGAAATTAGAGCCTTGAAATAAAGTAAAGAACTAAAACCACCAAGGCAGTGGCGGACCCAGAACAAATATTTTTTATGTCCGCACATTTAGTGGGGGGGCGGCGCCCCCAATTTTTTTTTTTTGTAAAAAAAATTTAAATCAACGCTTAAACCCGCTCATAATCTAGTTGCTTCCATAACAAGCTGCAGGCAATAGTTTGACCAATTATTCTCCCCTAAATCTTACCAATCCTCCAAAACAAATTGAGAATATACTCTAGTACATCCATACATCATCATTCTACTTTATAGTGGTGAATAAAAAAATCAACACTACTTGTGCAGAAGGCAAGCAAAATCACAGTAAAGGCTTCGTCTCTAGATATTAAGTTATTTGAGAATGTCAGACCTGCAATCAATCCTCTCTTTTTACAAAAATGTAAAAGGAAACAAAGGATGAAGAGAGCATGAGAATGGGTACATGACAGGGGAGAAAGAATAAGTTTTCTCTCTAATCAATTTGCATTGCTACGTTGTTTTAATTATCTCCGTACGTTGCTACGTTACTAATTAATATAAAAATAAATATGTTTTTTCGTCCCTAACAAAAAATTTGGTCCCCCACTTTAGTCCATTATTAAAAAAATTAGTCACCTGGTCCCTATGAAATTCAAAGTGGACCAATTTTGGTCTTTTTAAGGGACTAATGTAGGTCTTTTTCAAATTTGTGAGGGACCACAATTTTAACTAAATTGATTCACTTTAAATTTTTTAAGGACCTCGAGACTAATTTTTTTTTTGTAAGAGATTAAAATGAGGACCATGTTTTTTGCTAGGGACTTAAAAGAATATTTACTCCTAAATATATATATATATATATATATATATATATATATATATATATTGAACCAAGAGACAAATAAGGACCTACAACCAAAAAGAAAAAAAAACAAAAATAAAATTTTTTATGTCTGCACTTGCCCGCAAGTGGGTCCGCCGCTGCACCAAGGGATTGAGGATTTAGTTACATTAGAAAGAATTGTCAATAATTGATTGTGAACTTTAATTCAATGAAAGTTAAACTCGTTAAGAAATTATTGGGGAAGTCAAGTCCCTAGCTACGTTCATCATTAATTAAAGTTAAAATCGTTTTCTTCACGTTATTAATTCTTGAATTTAATTCTTGATTTCTTAAATATTAAAAAGAAGTTCTTTAAAAATTTTGTTTTATAAATTAAATTAATATTCACAACAAATCAATTTAAAGATCGATCCAAATTTAATCGCATAGATAAGTTACTCCTTGGTTAATCAGTCCTCGTGGGAACAACAACCCCACTTTTTTACACGATATTACTTGTACGACTGATACACTTGCCGAAGTCGCAACAGTCTCTAAGGTCTAATTAGACATGCTAGCCTTTTATATTTAAAAAATAGGTCAAACTAGATCTATAGTTTAGTATTGACCAGGCTAAAATATTCTACATAAATATGACCTATCTAGATGAGTCTATTCACATCCCTAACCAGGAGGAGAACACTGATCGAACATGAATTAGTCCCACTTCCAAAATAGGTGGTCATTTGGTGATTTTACTCTTACCCAAACAATAGAAGAAGCATCCCTTCATTTCTTAGTCAACGAAAAAGAAGGTTACAATTAAAAGTTTACAATTTAAGTTAGGAGAGATAATTATTGCCTCTACCGTACGGTGCTTCTCTTCACTAGTTAGGTAGGCCAATTACAAAGTTGTTATAAGATCTCCCTCTCCTTCAATATACAGGGGAATAGTTATATTGACAAATAAAAAATTTATAAACTCTTACAAACTATATTATGTACTATGAATAGTACATGCCAACACATAATGTATTACTCATCGTACATAATGTAATTTGTAAGTTTGTAAACAAAAAAACTTTTTCAATATAACTTTTCCCTCAATGTATATATTATATTCGTTATAAATACATACAACTTGTGATAATCAGCTTCCAGAATACCCTTAACTCCTTCCAATTCTTAATGATGAATCAACACCTTTATTGACACTTGCAAAGATCCTAGCAATCTCTAGTTGTGTATTGGCAATGATTTCAGTTCTCTTAAGATCCATTTCCCCTCTCTTTGCATCAGCTTCAACTCTCATCCTCTCTATCTCTTTCATTGTGTCCATTCTTGTTTGTTCTGACCTTACAACCACTTCTGCTAGCCACCTTATGCTTTCTGCTATTTCCATATCCTCTTTCCTTCTACGCTTGTTGTTCTCTGTTTTCATCTTCCTCTTGTTGCATCTTAGCTTGTCCTTTTCACTGTAAAGTGCAGGTGTACTGCTATCCGTATCCAATGGATTCTTGTTAGATACATGGTCAAATGACTTAGTACCTAACCCATCTTCCTGTTCATGAAAATCATCAATATATTTCTGTATGCAATTATATATTTTGAAACAAAGAAGAAAGTGAAAACGTGCTTATTTTAAGGGTTTAATATTCATCAGAAATAAAGTTATCTCGAATAATCCTAAAAGTTATTTTGAGATTAAAAAAAAAATTATAATAACAAAGACTAATATAACTTTAAAATAAGTTAGAATTATAAAAATATCTTTCTCTTAATTATCATTAAAATGATATTATTTTGGGGTTACTAGAAATAACACTTCATTTAATGTCAATTTCGCTTGCATAGTATATGGTTAAAATAAAATGTTAGGTAATTATATATTTCCTACACATTTAAGACACCTATTTTTGTCCACTGCAATGATTTCTACATATAATGCATATATAATATAATGGAAGACTAGAGTTAGGTAAGAAAAATAATTAATTTAATTATTTGAATATGACTTTTATTTCAGTGTTCATTTCATGTATGCAATAAATTATGAACTGTAGGAACTTTCCTTAAAAGAGATGAGTTTCACTTGCTTTCTGCAAATTGTTGTCTCACTTGTGTAGAAAAGAAATTAGATAGGAATAGTACCAAACGATTGATAAAAATAAATATTTAGATATCATATTTTCTCTTCGAGTAACATGTAAAATTCAAAATTTATTTTCTCTCATATATGACAGAGGGAGGTGAATTTAAATTTTGTATTTATCTCATTCCTTATAAGCATTAAATAGGTAGGGCCTTGACAAGAGGATACATTCTCATGACACATGCTTGATGCAATAATCACACATTTAATGAAGGAAAAAAAATGATTTTCTCTAGTCCTAAATATGCATAAAGTTTTACACTCACATAAAACACTCAAAAACTTAACAGAAAGTTTTAAACTACAAATACCAACCTCACATAGGTTAAAATAAAAACTTTAGAAATGGAGAAATCATGACCATATATATAAAATGCAACAAAATCAAATTAAACTAAAATAAACCAAAATTTAAAAAAAAAAAAAATTGTTCATTTAATTAGTCTACCTTGGCTACTCTATCAACACCATTGGATCCATGTGAGTTTTGTGCAGTTGCAAGTGGTTGAGGAGCAACAGGAGGAGGTGGCTGATGAGGAGATTGTGACACTGCCAGCGACGGTTCTAACAACAAACGGTGTGGTGATTGAGAAGGTGCATGTGTTGTTGCTGGTGCTATTGGTGTTGATGGTGGTAGTGTTGATATAGGTCCAGTTCCACGCAGAAGAAGATCAAGACGAGAGTATAAAGGCCAAGATGATGCATCTGCTGTAGCAGACTCTGATCTATACCTTTTCTTCATAGACTCAATCTTGTTCTTGCACTGTGTCTGTGTCTTTGGTGATTTGGTAGAGTTTGCTCTTGATGAGACATATCTTGCAACATCTTCCCAGTCATGACCTTTGAGTTTGGCTCTGTTTCTGAGTACCCATTTGGCTTCATAGGCCTCAAGAAGGGTAGAAACGGCTCCTTCACTCCACTCATCTCTCTTTAGCCTATCACTGCCACTGCCACTGCCACCACCAATGGGTTTTTTTAGAGACTCTTCTTTGGTTGTGATGGGGTTGCGATTAGGGAGGAGAGATGAGTGGTTATGATCTTGGTTCTCTTCTTTGTCCTCCATCTCTCATCCTCCATGTACTACAAATTTTTTTAACCCTTTGTGTTTAGCTGCTAACATGTTTCCAAAGTTCACGTGAGTCTAGGAATAAGAAAGGGTAACAAGAGAAAGACAACCACTAGCATTAGAAAGTTAGTGAGAAAGAAAAATAAAAATATTAAAAGAATGGCTAGCAAAAGTGGTGGAAAGGGCAAAAAAATGGTTCCCTTTTGTCAAATAAATTAATGATGTCAATCCCTTAACTTTTTTTTTCTTTCTTTTTCATTGCTTTTGTGGAAGAGAGAAAGAGAGAGGTGGTGTTCTGTGATTGTGAGCAATAGCACTGTTAAGAAACCCGGACGAACCCGGCCGAGTCGATCCGGGAACCAGTCATATAATCGGTTTTGTTGAAGTAACGGATCGGTTATGCATCAGAACCGGTGTGACCTGGCCGGTTTTCATGAAAATCGGTGACCCGGTCGATTAACCGGTGACCTACGATCCCAAAAAAAAAATTCATAATAGACATATTTGAATATTTTTTTGCTTATTGACTTACATAAGTTATGTACCTACAACACTAATATTATCTCAATTAAGCATTATGCAGAAAATTTTGATTTGATTTAGTTAAAGATGTCGTTTTCTGAACTTAAAGTCCTGTACCACGATCATTATATTTTTGTTTGATCTTTAATTGGATAATAATATGTGATTTATTATTTTTTATATTAAAATATTTGAAATTTTTATCATTTTTTTTAGATATTTGAGTATGTTTATAATTTTTTAATATAAATTATAAAATTGCATATAATTACCGGTCATGCAATTGAACCAATGACCCACTGGTTGAACCAGTGACCCAGTGATCCAATACCTCGACCGGGTTAATAACCGGACCAGTTTTAATAACATTGAACAATAGTGTATGTTGATTTTTAGGGCTTTTTTACTATAATAACATGAGAAGGAAAATATTTTTCAGTCTTAATTTAAAAATTAAGTATCTTATAAAAAATTAGTTAGACGTGTATGATAATGTGCACGTTGAAGTTGCACGTTAGGTTATGTATGATTTGAGCAAAAATAACACACGTCTATCACTATTGTACATAAAAAATGTATACATACAATTCGCGTATAAGATAATGCGCGACTCGCAACGTACAATACATAACAAACATGGGCTATATTTTGCATAATTTCATATTTGAGTTAAATGTATATATTCTTAATAAAATATTTGGATTTTGAACGAACCAAAAGACCTGATTTTTATTGTTTGGTTGAGTTTATTTGGCTGTTAGCGTTGATATGAAGCCAACCGAGACATCCACTGGGCCAAGCACAAAGGTGGTGGTGGTGGGTCAGTCACGTGGGTCTGTCACCCACTCCCTTTTGATCCTCATCACAGATTTCACAAGTATTCACCACCATTCCCATTACCATCAACATCACCACGCGTTCTAATTTCAATTCCCTCCACCACCAGCCAATGTGCTACCGTCACTCAAAACTAATAGCCATTGTTATTTCTCTATCTATCTTTTCTTTTGTAGTCCTTTTTTCTTCACTATCTTTCTCTTCTTGTCTCTCTCAGGTTGCACTTTTGTTAGCTATATTTATGTGTCTTTTGAAAGGTCTTTTTGGTGATTCACAGCCACTAGACCTAAAGTTACTCTTAATGGCTTTCTATTGACGACTCTGGTTGGCCATTGTAGTGAGGAATCATAGTAGGCCACATCAAGGAAAATGGAGGGTTTACTTGGTCATTCAATTCTAAAAGTTTCAGCTAGCTAATTAGCTATAGGCCATTTGAATGGTTCTTTATGTATTTTTTTTTTCTTAGGTGAAAGATGAAAATAAGATAATTTTTTTGTGACGTCACTCGAATATATTGACTTAAAATGTTTGGTATCAATTCATATTCTCTTCTCCCAAACCTTAAAAGAAAGAAAAAAGAAGTTATGCAAAATGCTATGGGCCATTGATTGAAGATCATGAAACTGTCATTCTTAGCAATCCATTTCATCTTATCTTACCTCCAAAAGTAAGGTTTCTATTGCCACTTCGGCAAGTAGACTGATTGTAAAAGTAATAAAGTGTATTGAGTATGAGATTGTTCCCACGATGATTAGAATTTCAATCACTAATTTGCTAGTTATGCTTAAGTTGGACAACCAATCAAGAAAATTGAATGACATTTAATCACAGATATTGTATAAAAATCAAATTAAATAATAAAGCAAGAATACTTGTCAATTAAGAAACACAGTTAGGGATTTGACTTCCCCCAATTTTTCCTTTATATTTTGAATTAAAATCTTAATTAATCGATCTTTTTATATTTTCCATCAATTTTCCTAAATTAGTTAAAACTCAGTCCCTTGGCATTCTAACCCTTTACTCCTTTAAGAGAATCCTAACTCCTTGGTGTTTCTCAAAAGAATTTAAGCATTAATATCAAGAATCATAAAAATGGCACAATTCATATGTCTATTCCTAGAGTCATACAAATTAATGATGAATGAATCAAACCAAATTCATTACCAACATCCCTATTGTCACATACGAATCGTAATTCAATCTACAACAACAACTTATAGAAGGCATTCAGTAAAGACACATTCATTCAATATAAAAAGGGAAAATTATATTAAAGATTAATTCATAAACATAAAGATTCAATTGGGTTCTATCTAGTCCTAACTACAAAGAAAATCTAGCCTAACCTAGTGAAATCAAGAACACAAGAAAGCTTCCACAAACTCCATTGATGTGATATGTAAGAACCCCCACCGTTAAATTATGAATTTAAATAATTAATTATGAGTTTAGGAAATAATTCCATAAATTGAACTCGAATAATTATGAGAGGACTTGAATAATTATAATAAGGTCTTAATAACGCTGAAAGTTGCTTTTCTGACGAAAAGTGCAAATATCGGTTCTGCTTCTCGGTATAAATGCGCACCGGTGAAGTATCCCAAAAAATTATAATAAATATCTATATATTCCTAGAATAATACCTAGGACTGGAATATTAAGTTTGGAGTCAAAATAATGAGAACTGACGTCGGGACTGATACCGGCTACGTAAAAATGCGTACAAACAAAGTGCTACAAAAATTATAATAAAAATATGATAAATCCTAGAAAAATGGCTAGGTTCAGAATCTGAAGTTTGAGATTAAAATGATTAGCGGAGCTATTAGTGCTAATACAGTGGGATTAAACTTAATGCGCATATAAATAAGAATGCACAGATTTCTAGGTCAGAAATATACAATTCCTACGTGCCTCCATTCTAAAGTGTTGTGCTCTCCACCTTGCCACCCTCTTCCCTTCATGAAACTCAACCAAAAACCCACTTTTCTCTTTGATTCTTCTTCCTAAATGTTGTGAGCACTTGAGAGTGTGCATTGTGAGGAAGAAAGGCACCTTCTTGCTGAGTAGGAGCTTCTGGTTGGGGAGGTTTGTGGCTGTTCATCCTTGTGGAAGTGTGTGAGAGTATTTTCTTGGCATTTGATGTGCAAGAAGCCATTTTGTGTAGCAAAGAACCATTCTTGTGAGCCATTTTCATGGCCTTGGAAAGTCAGAACCTTGGGACTGACTTGAGGGCTCCAAGAGCACATTTGGTTTCTGTTTTGAACCTTTGGGGTACATTCCTCACCTTTGATCATGAGTTTCCTTGTTAAAGATAAAGTCTTGACATGAAAAATGATAGGATTAAGTAGCCAACATGAACATTGACTCAAATATGTACAAAAATGCATGCTTGGACATTCTAATGTGTTAGAAATTGAGTCTTGTAAGGATATCTTCGCGAAATGCAGAAACTGCATTCTGTCGCGAAATATCCGGATATGATATCTAGATATTGATATTCGGATATGGGGTTGGTGATATCTGGATATGGATATCCGGATATGATATCCTGATATGGATATCCGGATATGCCCTCGACAAATATCTGAATATTTTGAGAATTTTGAGTTGTGCAATGTTCTGTCCAAACAGAAGTGTTGATTGGGTTTCTGGACCCATGATTGGTTAATGTGAACCTCTGTAATAAGTTAATTAAGTCAGAATCACATAGATTAAGGGCTTATGGCTTTGGGAGAAGCCTTAGAGCACTAAACGAAAAAGAAAATGTTGTCATAATGAAATGAACCTTTAGAGTATGAATATTGATGATGTTTCTGGTATAAACAGACTGTGAGTGTGCTGTCTGGTGACTTTGGGCTGGTGTGGACTCTCGTTGGGATTGATAGCTTGAGAGGTAAGCTTTCGTGTCCTCGATTTTGCCCATTGTTGGTTCCACTATACCTCATAGAGGGATGATTTATATGCATGATGTGTTTTTATGAAATTATGTGATGATTACTGAAATGCTATTGAGTTGTTTATTGAGTGCAAGTGCCATATGATATGTATGTGGTGTACCACCTAGACGATAATCCTGAGTATGTGGAGACATACAAGATGGCAACTCCGTGCGTGAGGTACAAGCGGTGTTCCTTGTACTGTAGGTTGTAGACATATGTAATCCCTACATTTTATTCTCTGGCCACTAGGATTCTTACACATGAAATGGATATGTGCTGCATTTCACAGATTTTGGAAATGACATTATTATACTATTTTGGAACTTATATTGCACATGTAAGTGAGCTTGGGGTGGAGAGATCCTTGAGGACCCCTTGTCTTACTGAGATTTCTTTTTAGAGATCTCACCCCGTGTTGGGGCACATTTTCCGGTACAGGTACCTCAGGGGTTGATACCTCTAGCGGCAGGAGGCCGGAGTTGAGTTGATATGCATGCTGTCTTACTGATATGCCTGGATGTTGGTCATGTTTTATTTTCAGTATATGATTAGTTGATTTAAGACTTTGTTTGGCTTGTTGCCTGATTTGGTGAGCATGGGGGTTGTCCATGCCACATTAACTATATTATGTTTATTTAGTCTTGAGTTATATAATGTATCAGGATATTGTCCGGTCTACGTGTTGTAGTTCTGTGACTAGATTCACATTTATATTATGAGGTTATTCAGTTAGTTATCTATTGCAATTTACATACATGCTATACTTTAAAAAAGGAATAAGTAATCAACTTGGTTAATAATGATGACATCATAATTGGAAAGAGAAAGTTAGCTTCCGTATTTAAATAGCTGCGCCATTACCATATGTATGTTTAATACACCGGGTGCACACAGGATGTTACATTTTATGGTATCAGAGCACTTTTTAGGGGAAAAGCCTGTATGTATTGCAATAACTTAGGATGCTTTGCTGTGTGTTAATTGTCTTGTGAGTTTCTCTTATAGGTTTTGCTATAATAATGCATGCGTGACCACATTGTGTGGGCCTGATCAACTCATCCTTTGAGTAACATGTGCAGAGTTATGGTACTGCCGAGAAGGACTCGAGAGACGAGAGAGGGTCAGCTTGACCCAGTCCTGACTGCATTGGCTAAGATGTAGGCGGCTAGACAATTCGACCAGGAGGCCATCAGAGTGACCAATCAGGCGATGTTGGACGTCGTTAGAGAGGCAAACCGGAAAGCTATAGAGGATGTGCTCGAGGCGAACCGGCTGGCGAACATGACCATGATGAGGGTCATGTTGGAGGAGATGAGGACTGGTCATGTTGGTGGCCAGCATCCTCTGCCACCACCTCCACCTCCACCGCCACCACCACCACCGCCGCCTCCACCCGGTCACCAGGATGGGCATGGAGGAGGTGGGGCGTACTTTCATGAGGATGATACTCAGAGTCGCATGGAGGGTGTGAGTCACCTCACGGGATTGATGCGGCCTTACTTTGAGCCTGCGGAGGACCAGGAGACGCGAGATCGTCGGCTGGATGCTTTCCGTAAGCATAAGTCACCTTCCTTTGATGGATCCTATGATCCAATAGTTGCTGCTAGATGGCTTCAGGCCCTGGACAAGATATTCAGGGTGATGCAATGTACTGGTCCCCAGAAGCTGATGTTTGCCACTTATATGCTGGAGGGAGACGCTCACGAGTGGTGGATGAACACCTCTCAGGTTTATGAGATGCAGGGTCATGTGATCACGTGGCCATTCTTTGAGGAGCAATTTCTTGGGAGGTATTTTCCCTATGATGCGCAGGAGAGAAAACAGGGGGAGTTCAAGCGGTTGGTACAGGGCTCGATGACGGTTGATGAGTACTTGGCTAAGTTCAATGAACTGGCAAAATTTGCACACTTCAGGATTTTTATGCCCACACCGGCATTTTTGGCTTCTAAGTTCTGTAGGGGACTTAATGAGGATATAGAAGACAGGATAACAGGAGCGGCATCCCGAGACTTTGGAACATTAGTTCAGCAGTGTCATGATATTGAGGATGTATGTGTGGTGAGCAAGGCTGTGAGTACTTTTTCTGTACTTCGAGATGTCGTGTTTCAGTGGGATGGTCGTGAGTACTCAGTAGATCTGATTGGATTGCCGATGGTTAATTTGAAGATCATCCTAGGCATGGACTGGTTTTCCAAGAATTGTGTGATGATTGATTGTTATGCTAAGAAAATGGTGATTTCTCCGTGTGATTCCACTGCCAGTTCTTCTCTTTATATATCAGTGCTGCAGGCTAGGAGAGCCTTGAGAGCAGGGGCATTTAGTTATGTCTTATCAGGAGGTTTGGTGAGTGGGACACAAGAGGATATTACCGGCATTCCTATGGTGAGGGAATTCCTCGAGGTATTTCCTGAGGAGATTCCTGAGTTTTCACCGCAGCGGGAGATAGAGTTCTCCATTGATCTGTTGCCTGGTGTGGGGCCTATTTCATTAGCTCCATATCAGATGTCTCCACCTGAGTTAGCAGAGTTGAAAAAGAATATTGAGGAGCTTTCCGCGAAGAACTTCATTCGATGGAGTATGTCTCCATGGGGAGCATCGATCATTTTTGTTAAGAAGAAAGATGGGACAATGCAATTGTGTACCGACTATAGACAGCTGAACAAGGTGACAATCAAGAACAAGTATCCCCTCCCTCGTATTGACGATCTATTGGATCAACTTAGAGGTGCTTGCGTGTACTCGAAGATTGATCTTCGGTCCGGATACCATCAGATTCGGGTTAAGCCGAAGGATGTCCCTAAGACCGCGTTTCGTTCGAGATACGGTCACTATGAGTATCTGGTGATCCCGTTTGGACTCACCAATGCACCAACGGTATTCATGGATTACATGAACCGTATTTTTCAGCGTACTTGGACCACTTTGTGATCGTCTTCATTGACAATATTTTGATTTACTCCAAGAGTGAGGAGGAGCATGCGAAGCACTTGAGGATTGTGTTGTAGGTGCTGAAGGAGAAAAATCTTTATGCTAAGCCTTCAAAATGTGAGTTTCGGCTCAAGTCGGTGAAATTCCTTGGGCATATGATTTTTGCAGAAGGAGTTGCAGTAGATCCCAACAAGATTGAGGCAGTGTTGGATTGGGAGACCCAAGACCATTACAGAAGTGAAGAGCTTCTTGGGTTTGGCAGGTTACTATAGGAGGTTCATTGAGGGATTCTCCAAGATGGTTCTACCATTGACTCGTCTTACCCATAAGGAGACTCCATTTGTGTGCACTCACAATTGTGAGGAATGCTTCCAGGAGTTGAAGGAGAGACTGACAACTGCACCAGTGTTGGTCTTTCCTGATCCTACTGAGCATATTGAGTTGTACTGTGATGCCTCTGGGAAGGGGTTGGGCTATGTGTTGATGTAGACTGGTAGAGTGATTGCTTATGCTTCGAGGCAGTTGAAGCCTCATGAGGAGAACTACCTGACTCATGATTTGGAGTTGGCTGCGGTTGTTTTTGCCTTTAAAATTTGGAGGCATTATCTTTATGGCATGAAGTTTGCCGTATTCAGTGACCAAAAGAGTTTAAAGTACCTGTTTGACCAGAAGGAGCTGAACATGAGACAAAGAAGATGGATGGAATTCCTGAAGGACTACGACTTTGAGTTGAAGTACCATCCTGGCAAGGCCAATGTGGTAGTGGATGCTTTGAGTTGGAAATCCGTGAGCCTATCCAGTTTAATGATGGGTGACTTTGATGTGATTGAGAAGTTTTGAGATTTGACAGTGACCTCTTTGTTTGCAGGTTCACTTCTCAAGATGGAAACTGTTAGAGTTGAAAATGAGCTGATGGAGAAGATCAAAGAGGCACAGGTGCAAAGAAAGTGCCTTGATTATGTGAAAAACCAATATGGTGTATCTTGGAATGAGGATGAATTATTGATGTTCCAAAAGAGGATTGTAATTCCTAGTGGTCCATTGACTGAGGAGGTGATGACAGAGGCTCATAAGGGTCAATTCACTGTCCACCCTGGAGCTACAAAGATTTATCAAGACCTGAAGAGAAATTTCTAGTGGCCGGACATGAAGAAGAACATACCGGTCTATGTATCCAAGTGTTTGATTTGTCAGAAATTGAAGATTGAACACCAGAAACCGTCTACTAAGCTTTAACCTCTTGAGATACTACAGTGGAAATGAGAGAGCATTTCTATGGACTTCGTAGTGGGATTGCCTAAGACTCGGGCTGGATGTGACTCTATTTGAGTCATTGTGGACAGATTGACTAAGTCTGCCCATTTTCTTCTGGTAAGGGTTAGCTTCACTACAGAGCAGTTGGCCAAGCTTTATATTCGCGAGATCGTGAGGCTTCACGGGATGCCCGATAGTATCATTAGTGATAGGGACCCGAAGTTCACGTCTCGGTTCTGGGAGGCGCTGCAGGGAGCGTTTGGTACTCAGTTGAGATTGAGTACAACCTATCACCCTCAGACTAAGCGGACCATCCAGACATTGGAAGACATGTTGAGGGCTTGCACTTTGGAGCAGGGCTCAGCATGGGATCGATACCTACCTTTGATTGAGTTCTCGTATAACAACAGTTTTCATGCTAGCCTGGGCATGGCACCCTACGATGCGTTGTATGGTAGGAGGTGTCAAACTCCTACCTGTTGGTCTGAGGTTGAAGATAGGAGTTGTTTGGAATAGACTTCGTCCAAGAGACTACCCAGCAGATCCAGATGATCAGAGAGAAGCTGAAGCAGGCTCAAAATCGCCAGAAGAGTTACAACGATAACAAGCATCAGCCACTAAAGTTCAATGATGGTGAACATGTAACACCCCGTATATACCCAATTTGTTATCATATCATCGTATTAAGCGCTGCTTAATTAAAATGCAGAAATAACTTTTTCTTTTCAATTATGACGTAATTATTATTAATCAAGTTCATTAATTAATCCTTTTCCAAAACATTGCCTGTATGTAATTGCAAACAAACAGCTAACTACACTGAATAACCTCATAGTATAAATAAGTGAGTATCTAATCACGGAACTACAACACGTAGTCCGGACCATAATCCTGATACATTATACAACTCGAATCTAAATCGACATAGTCAAATCAATATGGCATGGACATCCCCTATGCTCATCAAATAAGGCAACAAAGCCCAACAAAGTCTCAAATCCAATAACATGATAATAAATATAGAACATGTTAGCATCCAAGCATATCATCATAAAAGCATAAATCTTAACTCAACTCCGGCCTCCTACCGCCCGAGGTATAAACCCCCGAGTTACCTGAACCTGAAAATATGCCCCAAACGTGGGTGAGAGCTCTAAACAGAAATCTCAGTAAGGCAAGGGTCCTCAAGGATCTCTCCACCCCAAGCTCACTTACATGTGCAATATAAGTTCTAAAAGCAGTAAAACAGTATAAGTTCCAAAATCAGTGCAATGCAGCAAATAATCATGTCATATGTGTCGAATATCCTACTAGCCAGAGAAAATGCAGGAATTACAAACGTCTATAACCTACATACAGTGCAAGACGCCACTTGCACTCCACCCACAGAATCACCATCTTGTATGACGCCACATACTCAGGCTTACTGTCTAGGTGGAACAACACATGCATATCATAAAACACTTGCACTAAACATCTCAACAACATTTCAAAAAGCAATACATGAAAACACATCATGCATATAAACCATCCCCCCATGGGGTATGGTGGAACCAACAATGGCTAAACCGAGAACACGAAAGCTTACCTCGCAAGCTAACTATCCAACTCAAGAGTCCAACCAAGTCCAAGGTCCACAAATAGCACTTTCACAGTCTGTTTATACCAACAATCATATCAACATTCACAATCTAAAAGTGTATGACATAAAGACAACATTTTCCTTTTACGTTTCATGCCATTAGGCTTCTCTCAAAGCCATAAGCCCTTAATCCCTTTGATTCTGACTTAGTTAGTTATTACAGAGATTCAACTCAACCAATCTAGGGTCCATAAACCCCAAACACAGTTCTGTATGAAAAGAATAGTCACTGTCTCGAAATTCTCAGAATATCCGAATATTTGTCGGGGTCATATCCGGATATCCATATCCGAATATTTACAACCCCATATCCGGATATTATATCCGAATATTTCGCGACAGAATGCAGTTCTGCATTTTCACGAAGATATCCAACCAAGGTTCCATTTTTAACACTTAAATACGTTAAAACATGTATAATTAAGCCCCTTTAGACCAGTGATCATGTTAGCTACTTAAACAACTATTAAACATGTCAAGACTCCATTTTTAACCAATAAGACTCATGATCAAAGGTGGTGAAGCTTACCCAAAGGCTTGGAACAGAAACAAAGATGCTCTTAGAGCACACAATGCAGCTCCCACAATCTAACTTCAAACTAAATTAGTGATAAAGCAAGGTCCTTTCTCACCAAAATTGGATTCTTGAAGCTCAAGATGCCATGACAAGGGCTCCCTCAACAAGGTTCAAGAACTCAGCCCCTAGACTCCTCAAAATAGAGATCCAAACTCAGAAACAAGGTCTCATACCCACCCCAAATGCTTTATCTCACACACACAAGGAGGTTTAGTGAAGGAACCAAGAGGAAAGGTGGTTTCTTGGCTCACAAGGTGGAGGGAGGAAGGTGGTGGCTGATGAAGAGCAAGGTGCTTCAGAAATGAGTCACATAGGAGGCACCAAATATGACCTCGGATCATGTGTCAAGCCCTTATATAGTCCACTTAAGTTTTAATCGCACTGTATTAGCACTACTAGCTACGCTTATAGTTTTAATCCCAAACTTAAGATTCTAAACCTAGCCATTTTTCTAAGATTTGTCATATTTTTATTTTATTTTTGGCAGCACTTTGTCGGTACGCGCTTTTACGTAGCCGGTATCAGTTCTGACACAAATTCTCATTATTTTGACTCCAAACTTGTTATACTAGTCCTGTATATTATTCTAGTAATATATACACACACTTTTCATAATTTTCTGGGATACTTCATCGGTACGCATTTGTACCGTGAGGCAGAACCGGTATCTGTACTTTTCGTCAGAAAAGCGACTTTCAACATTATTAATCACTTACCATAATTATTTAAGTCTTCTCATAATTATTAGGGTCAATTAAGGAATTATCTCATTAACTCATAATTAATTAATTAAATTCCTAAATTAACGGTGCGAGTTCTTACAAAACACGTGTTCGTGAGACTTTCACCTGTCACCGGTGTTGGTCGGGTCCTTAAAGTGAGGAAGCTTAGCCCAATATTCATAGGGCCATACCAGATTCTTGGTAGAGTAGGGTATGTTGCCTACCAGCTTGCCTTGCCTCCGAACTTGGCCAACATCCACGACATGTTTCACGTGTCTTAGCTTCAGAGGTATATAGCAGACCCTTCGCACGTGGTGTGTAACACCTCGTAGTACTCCAGTTGTTAACATACATGATATTTGGCATACACAGCGGAAGGCTTTATTTTAAAAGAATACTAACACGTTTTAAAAAAATACGAGTAAACTTTTTCCAAAACTTTTTATTTAAAACATTTCTAAAAACGTTCACGTTAGATACTGCGAAAGCATAAATCTAAACATACATCTACTAATTAATCCAATGAGCCATTATTAGTGGCCATTGACCATCAAGATATGACATCAACTGTCATTCCTGACGGAATCTTACGGACAACATAACAGCTTTATTTCGGATACTGAGAACATGGTCCCACACAAACAGATAACCTAATTGATACAATAATTTAAACAGATAGCTTGCAAGTCCCACACGGACTGCAATCCCCTCAATGGGTCAATACAAACAAAAACTCCCATGCCCCAATTAGTTGAATGCATACATCAAGTCTATATTAATTTAAAAATATAAAAACATCAGTAATTAATCCATGGCTCTAAGGATACAATCATGAGCCTAATAAATACATAACATAATCTCCATATATAATTGAGCATGTTAACAAATCCACATGCCATAATAAAGTCTAAACATAGTCTAAAATAATCAGCTGCATCATCAACTACTCCAATGCGGGGGCCTTGCCCCTAGAAGCATCACCACTACTCTGGGTACCTGAAATGATGTCCCCAAACGAGGTGAGATAACATCTTAGTAAGCTCAAGGTTCATAGAGGATCCTCTAACCCCTGAGCCTACTTCCTGCATGACAAGTCAGATATAAAGCATATAATACAGACATACAACATAAACATAGCATCATCATATCATCCTTGTGTAACCCCAGGGTCAAAGCCATAGACGGTTACACCTGTGTGACTTCCAAGGTTAAGCCATAGACAGTCAACACAACCTCAGTATGAAATAGCTTCTAGAGTCAAGTCATAGGCAGCCTACATACTAGGATCACTGGCCAGGATCCTCATAACATATATCATCAGTGCATCATCATAACATCAAGATTATATAACATCTATATGAATGTGAATGAATGCACATATACATCATACCATATACTTTAATACGATACAATCATAATGCCCACCATCATGGTGGGGCCACAAGAGAGAGGAATCAACTAGAACTAGGAGCTTACATCACTGAGCTTATCAACAGCTCAACTCCAACAGTCAATACGTATGCTCCCGAACACTCTCAAGTGCCAAACTCTCTAGCCAAACCTAGAGCAGGAATCATTTACATTATTAATACTCAATCACTTAATGATTCCACATTATATTCTTACATGCCGATAATATGTCCATCACAAGTCTAGACCAATTATTACTTATTATTTATTTTTGTGCATTATTTTAAGCCACCACATTCTTTAATTACTTACATAACTTAGAATCCTGTTCTACGCTCACATAGGTAACTTAGATTATTTTCAACTCATCCAAGCCATATAATTAATTATTATAAGTTACCAAGGGTTCCCATAAGTCCACTTAGCTTAAATATCACTGTTACGGTTTTCCCAAAACTGTACATGCTTCTGTTTTCCAGTCACTGAGCGTAACTCACTTGTTATAAAATTCTCAACTTTTAGTATGTTAATTTAGACTCAATTAACTTTCCAACAAGGTTTCACATATATCATTTGGAGTTTCCTAGCTCCGGTTATCATCATTTGAAGTTGGACAAACAAAGCTGTTTGCCAACTCCGAACAGATCCCTAAACATCCTTTACCATTTCTGTGATGCCGGAAAATCTACTATACCAATTGCTCTCAAATTTTTATTCAGACAACTAGACACACTTAGCTTTAATTCGACATATTATGAGCCTAATTTAAGTAATAATTGAAGGAGAAACAATTCGTGGAAGTTGCAGCCTTGTACAGCCCCTGCACATAGCCTCCCTGGGCAGTTATCACTAAAACGAACATACAGAATGGAATACATCTTCAATTGGTTAAGGGCTAGAAGAAGTCATGACGAAGGAGTTGCGGCTCAATATGGACCAAGAGAAGCCAAAATCTTACAAGTTAAGGGCTAGAAGAGCACGCTCAAGCGTACAAGAGGACGCTCGAGCGCTTCATAGCAGGGAAAACAACCAAACTGGGCAATTCTGGATGCTCAAGCGCACAGATGCACGCTCAAGCACCCAAGAAGACCTGAATCCACCATCGAGGAGCACGCTCGAGCTCCCAAGTGGAGGCTCGAGCGCGTGAGGGCAGGCAGAAACAGAAAATTGCAGGCACAACAGCACGCTCAAGCAGCCATAGGCGCGCTTGAGCGCCCAAGCACGCATCAGATAGCAAAGATTTAACAAGATTTGATGAGATTTTCCAATGGATACCAGATCATGATACCCGAAATTGAAGCAGAAACATATCGACCTTGATTCATAGAGATCCACGGGAAGATTGAAGAAAGATTATAACAAGATTCAAAGTCAAAAATCTGTCACCAATCTACAAGATCTTAAATGCAAAAAAGAAACAATTATAAAATCAATTACAAATCTGATACGGATACGGTGGGAGATGTAATGAAGGATGTGGCTTTGAAGATTATAAATAGGGAGCTGAGGGTCAGACCAATTAACCAGTTCACAAGTCCAGAGAATTACATAGAGACCTGAAGGGGGAATCCTGTTGCGGAGCACTGGAACACTGAGGAACCAAGTCAACATCACACCAATGGAGGCTTGGGGTTCTCTTTTCTTTATTATTGCTTTTGAATTCAGTGTGTTAGGCTAGTCTTTTATGTAGTTAGGGATAGATGGAACCCAATTCAATCGTTTATGTTTATGGCTTAAATTGTTCTTGAATTCTTTTCTTTTTATAATTGAATAAATTTATCTATCTTTAATGCTTTATATGAGTTTGCTCCTTATAGATTGATTTAGGGGAATTGTATGACAATAGGGATGTTGGTGCATGAACCCTGACTTGATAAATTTATCATAATCCTTGTGATCTCGGGATAGACATAGGGTAATTGTGCAATCTTAGAATCTGGATTTTAATGCATGTTTTCTTGGGGAATAATCGGGGAACTAGAGTTCTTTCAAGATCACATAGATTTAGGTAACAAGGAATTGAGCCATAATTAACTTAGATAGAATTGATTGGCATTATATTAAAAAAATATTCTTGACTGTTTAATTCATAGCATAACGAGGATATTGGGGGAAGTCGAAACCCTAACTACGCTTGTTTTAATTCTTTAATCAATCATCATCTTTTTCAATTGTCTTTTTAATTCTGAATTTTCTTTAATTGCATGTTATTACTTGTTTTTATTTTTAATTCTTCAATTACAACTCTCTCAAATCCAATTCTTGATTGTCCAACTAAAACGCGATTAGCGAACTAGTGCTTGAAAATTTGATCCTCGTGGGAACGATCTCGTACTCCGGTACACTTTATTACTTTACGACCGGTGCACTTTTCGAGTCGCAACAAGAATCCATCCTCAAAGTCACATACAATAGGGATACTCGAAGTTGGCTCCTTAAAGTTACCAACCAATCATCCTAACATAATAAATCTTGCATCTCCCGTATTTAGAGCCTTAATCATCTGTAACACTGATAAATATAGGGAGTCCTTCTTCTCATTCTTAGCAGAGAAATAAATCTTCCCGCTACACCAATAAATCATAACTTAATGTTTGACAAACCAATCTATGCCCAGAATGATGTGCATATTCATACCCTCAAGAACAATCAGATCAACCATATACTCCTTCTTTTCATAACTGAACTTGACTTCCTTACACATCAATGAAGTGGAAACTAAATCTCCGATGACAGTCTTCACTACCATAGGAGGTGTAAATCCTTACCAAGGCAAGTTCAAACCATTCGCAATAAAACCCGAAATAAAGGAGTGTGTGGCTCCTGGGTCAAACAATGCATCAAAATCATGGCCATCAATGGAAATGGTACCTTTGATCATATTTGGAGACTACTATGTGTCTTGCTGGGTAACTGCATAAACTCGTTCAACTGGAGGTACTAGATGCTCCTGAATAGTAGTGGAAGTCGGAATAGCCTACATCGGAACAGCCTGAATAGCCGCAACTTGTCCTCTTTTCCTCAGGCACTCTTTAGCAAAATATCCTGCTTGACCACAACTGTAGCATACATTTCGCCCAATCCGTCCGACACCATAATGAGACACCCCACACTTAGCACAAGTAGGATTTTTCCCATTCTCAGCTCTTCTGTTTTCCTTCTTAAAGTTCCTATTTCTTTTAGACTTGTTTCCGTTCTGCTTCACCTGCAAGTCATTGCTCTTCTCGTTCTAGGGAGTACTCTTCCTATGGAGACTCTTGCCTGCAGTATCCTTACCTCGTGTCCTATAATACTCCGTATGTCCTGCTGTGGTGGTGGTGGTGGTGGAGGTAGTGGAGGTGGTGGAGGTCTTGCTTGAACCTCAGCCAATAATAGTCTCATCATCTCCACGTTCGTCATTCTGTTCTGAGTCATGAGATCCTCTCTAGTCTTCCTCATGTACTCTATGTATCTCTCTCTGGCCTCCGCCAACCTTTGTAGATCAACTTCCCTGGCAGTATTCAAGGACTGCGGAAGAGCTGCTAGAGCAGCTGATACGGGATCCAGTTGTGGATCCCCATCTACCTGATGGGTCCTCCTTTAAGGAGCCATGATAATTGCGCAAAACTACACCCAGAACGAGTTAGCTATGCTCATACAAGAGATGACATAATGCATTATCAAAGCATTCAAAGAAACACTCTATAGGTAGTTAACACTTAAGCAATAAATTAGTGAACGTCTCGGTGAAACTGCTCTGATACCATAAATGTAACACCCCGCAGTACTCCGGTTGTTAACATACATGATATTTGGCATACACAGCGGAAGACTTTATTTTTAAAAGAATACTAACACGTTTTACAAAAATACGAGTAAACTTTTTCCAAAACCTTTTATTTAAAATATTTCTAAAAACGTTCACGTGAGATACTGCGAAAGCATAAATCTAAGCATACATTTACTAATTAATCCCATAAGCTAGTATTAGTGGCCATTGACCATCAAGATATGACATCAAGTGTCATTCCTGATGGAGTCTTATGGACAACATAAGAGCTGTATTTCGGATACTGGGAACATGGTCCCACACATACAAATAACCTAATTGATACAATAATTTAAACAGATAACTTGCAAGTCCCACACGGACTGCAATCCCCTCAATGGGTCAATACAAACAAGAAGGCTCCATGCCCAAATTAACTGAATGCATACATCAAATCTATATTAATTCAAAAATATAAAAACATCAGTAATTAATTCATGGCTCTAAGGATACAATAATGAGCCTAACAAATACATAACATAATCTCCATATATAATTGAACATGTTAACAAATCCACATGCCATAATAAAGTCTAAACATAGTCTAAAATAATCAGCTGCATCATAACCTACTCCAATGCGGGGCCTTGCCCCTAGAAGCATCACCACTACTCTGGGTACCTGAAATGATGTCCCCAAACGGGGTGAGATAACAACATCTCAGTAAGCTCAAGGTTCATAGAGGATCCTCTAACCCCTGAGCCCACTTTCTGCATGACAAGTTAGATATAAAGCATATAATACAGACATACAACATAAATATAGCATTATCATATCATCCTTGTATAACCCCAGGGTCAAAGCCATAGACGATTACACATGTGTGACTTCCAAGGTCAAGCCATAGACAGTCAACACGACCTCAGTATGAAATAGCTCCTAGAGTCAAGTCATAGGCAGCCTACATACCATGATCACTGGCCAGGATCCTCATAACATATATCATCAGTGCATCATCATAACATCAAGATCATATAACATCTATATGAATGTGAATGAATGCACATATACATCATACCATATACTTTCATGCAATATAATCATAATGCCCACCATCATGGTGGGGCCACAAGAGATAGGAGTCAACTAGAACTAGGAGCTTACATCACTGAGCTTATCAACAACCCAACTCCAACAGTCAATACGTATGCTCCCGAACACTCTCAAGTGCCAAACTCTCTAGGAAAACCTAGAGCAGGAATCATTTACATTATTAATACTCATTCACTTAATGATTCCATATTATATTCTTACATGCCGATAATATGTCAATCATAAGTCTAGACCAATTATTACTTATTATTTATTTTTGTGCATTATTATAAGCCACCACATTCTTCAATCACTTATATAACCTAGAATCCTTTTCTAGGCTCACATAGGTAACTTAGATTATTTTCAAATCATCCAAGCCATATAATTAATTATTATAAGTTACTAAGGGTTCCCATAAGCCCACTTAGCTTAAATATCACTGTTACAGTTTTCCCACAACTGTACATGCTTCTGTTTTCCAGTAACTGAGCGCAACTCACTTGTTATAAAATTCTCAACTTTTAGTATGTTAATTTAGACTCAATTACCTTTCCAACAAGGTTTCACATGTATCATTTGGAGTTTCCTAGCTCTGGTTATCATCATTTGAAGTTGGACAAACAAAGCTGTTTGCCAACTCCGAACAGAGCCCTAAACATCCTTTACCATTTCTGTGATTCTGGAAAATCTACTAGACCAATTGCTTTCAAATTTTTATTCAAACAACTAGACACACTTACCTTTAATTCTACATATTATGAGCTTAATTTAAGTAATAATTGAGGGAGAAACAATTCGTGGAAGTTGCAGCCTTGTACAACCTCTACACATGGCCTTCCTGGGCAGTTCTCACTAAAACGAACATACAGAATGGAATACATCTTCAATTGCTACCAAATTTTGACACCACATAGCTAACATCTCAAGCTTTAAATGGGTATCAATCTTCATCAAATCATATCTTAACCTCATTCATGATGTTTATATCATCATATTAGCTCTCTAACTATAATTTGCTAACTTGGAGCTATTCTACTGACTGTTATTACGTCAGCAGTAAAATTTAACAGATGAAAATTCATCTGTGCATAATAACCTTAATATAGGTATCAAAATTCTTAGAATTTCATCCTCATTCCATTTATGACCATAAGGTCCTCATTATAACCCTCTAATTTAAAAATCATATAATTAAGGTTATTATATTCACCACACTTTTTAAAAAGATTCTGTCCTCAAAATCTGATCATACCTGATATCAAAGTCGGTATATCGCCGGAGAATATCAACCTCCCGCTCCCATGTGGCATCCTCAGGTGTCAATCCCTCCCATTGAATCTTGATCATGGGAATAACTCTATTTCGAAGCTGTTTCTCATCTCGAGCAAGAACCTTAGATGGTCCAACAACGAACTTCAAATCGTTCTTAACCTCTATGTCACCATGTTGTTCTATGTGTGAATCATCAGATATATATCTGTGGAGCTGACTTACATGGAAAACGTCATGTAAATTCGCCAAGTTGGGAGGGTAAGCAAGTTGATACGCTACCGGTCCGACCCTTTTTATTATCTGGTAGGGCCCAATGAACCGTGAACTCAACTTCATCACTCCCAAGGAACGCCCAACACCTGTAGTAGGTGATAGTCGGATGAATACATGATCCCCTTCAGAAAAATCAAGGGGTCTGTGCTTGGCATCATAGTAACTCTTCTGAAGACTTTGGGCTTTCTTCAGCCTATCTCTGATCATATCAATCTGCTCTGTAGTCTCTTAGACCAAGTCTGGCCCCAATAATTGTCTTTCTCCAATCTCTGTCCAACAAGTAGGTGCTCTACACCTATGGCCATACAAGGCCTCATAAGGAGCCATGCCCAGACTGTCATGATAACTAATGTTGTAGGAGAACTCAACCAGTGGCAAGTACTTGTCCTAAGCATTACCCTGCTCTAACACACATGCTCTCAACATGTCCTCCAGTGTCTGAATGGTCCCCTCTGTCTGACCATCTATCTGTGGGTGATATGCAGTACTCAATTTCAATTAAGTACCAAAGGCCTCATGTAACGCTTCCCAGAAGCGTGAAGTAAACTTCGGATCCCGATCACTGACTATGCTTTCGGGAATGCCATGAAGCTTCAAAATCTCTCTAACATATAGTTTGGCTAGCTGCTCTGTGGAGAAAGTCGTCTTGATTGGAATGAAATGGGCGGAATTAGTCAACCTATTAACCACAACCCATATGGAATCAAATCCGGTCTGGCTTCTCGGTAATCCAACAACAAAGTCCATAGATATACTCGTCCACTTTTCTCTCCGGAATATCTAATGGCTTTAACGAACGAGAAGGCTTCTGATGCTCAATTTTCACCTTCTGACAATTAAGACACTTATTTATAAATTGGGCTATGTCTTTCTTCATCCCAGACCACCAAAAATTCCATTTCAAATCTTGATACATCTTTGTTGCACCTGGGTGAATGGTGTACTTACCCATATGGGTCTCAGTCAACACTTCTTCTACCATTTGCCCCTTCGGAACAATCAGTCGGTCCTTGTAGTACTTTACATTAGAAGTATCTGTGAATACAAATTCTTGCTCTTTCATTCCTTGAATTCCGTTATCTAGCAATTGGGCCGCTTTAAATCTTTCCACAAGTGAATTTAGGACTTCAACTGTAGTCATAAAATATGAAGTCGCACGTGGTGTCACGAGAATTCTCAAATCCCTAAACTTCTCAATCAATTCATACTCTGCAATCATCATGCTAGCCACACTCGTAGTCTTCCTACTCAAAGTATCAGCCACCACATTGGCTTTTCCAGGGTGATACTGAAGGTCAAACTCATAATCCTTCAAAAATTTCATCCATCTCTTTTGCCTCATATTAAGCTCTTTTTGATCGAACAGGTATTTCAAGCTTTTGTGGTCACTATAAACTGTGAAAGTAGCACCATACAAGAAGTGTCGCCATATCTTCAAGGCAAAAACCACATCCTCTAACTCAAGATCATGAGTAGGATAGTTCTCTTCATGGGGTCTCAACTATCTAGAAGCATAGGCCATTACCTTTCGCTCCTGCATCAACACGCACCCTAATCCATACTTGAATGCATCACAATAGATCTCAAATCTCTCTTCCAGGTTAGGAAGAATCAAAACTGGTGCGGTAGTTAGCTTATCCTTCAGTTTTTTGAAAGCTCATATCACACCCAAGGGTCCATGCAAATGGCACCCTCTTTCGGGTTAATCTAGTCAATGGCAAAGCCATCCTTGAGAATCCATTGATAAATCGCCTGTAATATCCTGCTAAACATAGAAAACTTCGGACTATGTAATACTCTTGGTTCTTTGATAGGACGTAAATTCGTTCCCATCTGAGCCAATTTTGATGGCAAAATACCATCAGTTCCCTCAGCTGATGAGCAACTTCAGTATGAAAATCACTTATTTTACACATTTGTGACAAAAACACAGTGGGGGAACGGATGATGACGTAATCCTTTGAAAACATATTAAAAGGGGAACAAATTCAGAGCTTTTAATGCACCTGCTCCACTCATTTAATGCTTCTGTTCACTTTGCAGGAAACGTGGAAACAACGTCTCCATAAAGCAGAGGCGGTGCACCAACTAAACACAAAGACACGTGCACAACAAGGAATAAAGAGTTCTCATTGGCTAAAGAAGAAATCAAGACATGGGGACTGCAAGAAAATGGCTAATCATCAATAATAATTGTCGCATCAAGCAAGTTGCAAGCTTCCAAACACTGTTGCCACCGCCCCGTCCCTTCAGTCAAGAAACCAACTCCAAAGGATTTTACAAGACTGCCACTCACTCTTCTGCCTATAAATAGGACGTCCCAAACACGAAGACATCATCGAATTCCTTAGGAATCAAATTCCTGAAGAAGAGATCACCTAGTATTAGTACTTAGTAGTTTATATTTTTGTATAGTTGTAGCTATAGTTAAGTGACAACACTTTTCCCTTGTTATGTAACATTCACTTTAGACTCCTCACGAGCATCAACCATCTTCTCCATTTTATATTTTGTTGTAATCTTTCTTGTTTCATTTCAATATAAGTGTTTTTTCTTTCCTTTCCACTCGTTACTCTTAACTGAATCTCGGGTCTATGGGACTTCAGTTTAGAATAATTATGTTTAAAGTATCAGCCATGGGCTGAAGTATCTGTGGAACGGATAAACTGCAAAACTCTTAAAGAATTAATTTCAAAACTCTTGACTGAAGCTTTTTGTATTTCTCTGGCTAAGTAAGTTATATTCATTTTGTATCAATGGAAATTGAACACATACTGAGAAAGGAACTTCCTTAAGGAAGGGATTTCAGACCGCTTAGCCAGTGGGGGAAGGTAGTGTTTTGGCAATGACACTATTGGTCACCTTAGGAATAAGGGGCAACTTCGCCCACTTTAAGGTTCTGTACCAAGTACCTGTTCGAGTCAAGGGAGCCATAGGAATATGGAAACTTGTGACCCATCTAGTCCATGAGCTGAGGAATCAGAGTTGGCAGTTAAGAAACTGGGACAAAGCCAAAAAGTGCTAAGTCTTGAGCAGAGAAAATAACTATTTAAGAATGGAGCAGTAAATCCGTTCCTTGTGTTAAACTATTTTTAAAAACCATCCACTTTGTTGTCTCTTGATTATAGTTATAATTGTTTTATTTTTACTTTATTCAATCTTGTATCTATCAAACTCCAATGATTATTATCACACTTCGTCTTAAGCATGAAGGATCACATATATAATGCAGCGAGTAATTGTTTGTCATTAGACTGCACTTACTGGTCCTGAGGAACGTTGTCAAGACAGCAGGAAACGTTTGACCAGACAGTTCAATCACTAACTTTTCTTCTCATTTTCATTCTTTATAAAATAGTTTAAGACATTATTTAGAGTTCCATCCTCGTGGGAACGATAATCTGGGCATTAATACACCCATTATTACTTGATGCGTGCACTAGCGCACTTGGGTTGGAAGTATGGGAACAACTCTGTTTTCTCTTACAAATTTAGAATAGAGGAACGTCCTCCATCAGAATATATTTTCCCACCATCAGCTAACCACCCAATAATTTTTTGGCGCCGTTGCCGGGGATAGAAACATTAAATTTTGTTCTTATTACTGTGTTTAGTACATACTCTGTATAGTTCATATTTTCTTTTCACTTATTTTTTTTTGTCACTGAATCTGCTGTTCATATAACCTGTGTTTTATGGTTTATGAGTGAAGAGTGTGAAACAGATTCTGATCACTCTACTGAAATACCTGAGTTATTCTTTGATCCTGAGCCAGAACGTAACTTTCATAGAAGAAAAAGAAACCTCAGGGAAGAAATTTTTAAAAATATGGCTGATCACAATAATAATGAAGATATTCCTCCTGAATAAAACTTTAGAACTTTGGCTGCACCTTTTAGGAACAGACCAGAGAGGGGATAATCCTCCCTCCTGTAGCACTTAATTTTGAACTTAAACCTATCATGTTTCACATGATTAGGGAAGCTGGAGTCTTCAATGGACTCCCTGCAGAAGACCCTTACACACACCTCACAACATTTCAAGATATTTGTGATAATTTTAAAGCTGAGGGTGTGACAGAATAGAGTATGAGAATGAGGTTATTCCCTCACTCCTTGGGCTTAAAAGCAAAAACATGGATGAAAACTCTCACCCCTGGATCAATACACTCGTGGGAGGAACTCTCTAACAAATTTATAGAGAGGTTTCTCCCTTTTTCTCGACAAGATGATGTGAGAGCAAAACTCTCTAACTTCAAGATGTTTTATGGAGAAAATCTCTATGAAGCTTGGGAGAGATACAAGGACATCATCAGAAAATGTCCAAACCATGGGATAGAAAGTTGGGGAGTGTTACAATCTTTTTATAAAGGACTTGACCATACTTCTCAATCACATTTAGATTTTGCTGTAGGAGGATATTTTTTTACAGGAAAGCTTGAATCCAAGTATAAAATCATAGAAGGCATTGCAGAAAATGTCTCCAATGGCCAATAGACAGGGTGAGCCCAGTACGGAAGCCTGGCATGATAGAACTAGACAAACAAACTGCCATGGAAGCCTAGCTAGCCTCACTCATGAAGGAGGTGAATAACCTGAAAGCTGATCAAGTAGCACCAAGTATGTGGTGACCTTCATGATTCAACAGCTGAAACTGAACCATGCTCAGCCTGTGGTGACCTTCATGATTCAACAGACTGCCCATCTACTACATTGGTGTGTTATGCAGAGAACTTTGGAAACGTGAACTTCACTAGAGACAATCAGCAAGCAGGACGCAACACCAATCCAAATCCTGGAGGAAATATCACAAAAGATCATAACCATAATCCCCAATGGAGGCCACCCATGAACCAAAGACCATTCAACACTCAGCAGCAGCAGTACCAGCAAGGTAGCAGTAGTGGAACGTTTGAACAACAAAGAAAAAATAATTACGTTCCGTTCCACAGAGATGACCAACGCATCAACACCCTAGAAAACTATGTCAAAGAATATGTCACTAGGAATGATGCAGTGGTCAGGAACATTGAGTCCCACCTGGGACGGATAGCTGCCAACCTGAATACCAGAACACCAGGATCATTACTAGGGGACACTGAAGTTCCCTCAACAACTTCTCTAGAGACCTGAAAGGTAAGTGATGGGACGTAAATTCGTTCCCATCTAAGCCCATTTTGATGGCAAAATACCATACGTTCCCTCATCTGATGAGCAACTTCAGCATGAAAATCACTTGTTTTACACATTTGTGACAAAACACAGTGGGGGAACGGATGGTAACGTATTCCTTTAAAATATATTAAAAGGGGAACGGACTGAGACGCATTTAATGCACCTGCCCCATTCATTTAATGCTTCTGTACACTTTGCAGGTAACGTAGAGTTAATGACTTCTAAAAAGCAAGGCGGTGCACCAACTGAGCAGCTGGAAACGTGAAGAGCAGGGAATCAAGAGTTCTCATTGGCTGAAAACAGAAGCAAAACATGGGAAGGCCTGCAAACAATGGCTAATCCTCACCAAACCCTGTTCCATTCAGCAATTCACGTAAGCTTCACACTCTGCTGCCACCGTCCCGTCCCCTCATTCAAGCAACTAGCTCCAAGGGAATTACAGTCTTGCCATTCCTCTTCCAGCTATAAATAGGACCTCCCTCACACAAAAACATCATCGAATCCTGGAGGGTTTGCAGTCTGAAAGGAAGAGATCACTTAGTAGTAGTTAGTAACTTAGTTTAATTTTCAGTTGTAATTATAGTTAAGCAACAACCCCTCTTCCCTTCTCTGTAAACAACCATCAAGACTCCTCACGAGCAATTACCCATCTTTCTCCATTTTCTGTTTTTTTTAAACTGTCTTTTAAATTAATATAAGTGTTTTTCTCTTCGTTCCAATTGTTATCTCTTGACTGAATCTCGGGTCTATGTGATCTCAGTTGAGAATAATTATGTTTAAACTATCCGCCATAAGCTGAACTATCTGTGGAACGGGTAAACTGTGAAACTCTTAAAGAACTGTTTTCAAAACTCTTGACCGAAGCTTTTTGTATTTCTTTGGCTGAGTAAGCTATATTCATTGTGCGCCAATGGAAATTGGGTACATACTGAGAAAGAAACTTCCATAAGGAAGGGATTTCAAACAGCTTAGCCATTGGGGGAAGTAGATGTCATGGCAAAAACGCTACTGGTCACCTTAGGAATAAGGGGCCAACTCGTCCATTTTAAGGTTCTGAACTAAGTACCTGTTGGAGTCAACGGAGCCATAGGAATATGGAAACTTGTGAGCCATCTAGACCATGAGCTGAGGAATCAGAGTTGGCAGGCAAAGAAACTGGGACAAAGCCAAAAGGTGCTAAGTCTTGAGCAGAGAAAACAACCCCTTTAAGAGTGAAGCAGTGAATCCGTTCCTTCTGTTAAACTGTTTTAACCACCACCCTGTTGTCTCTTGATTATAGTTATTTCTATTTTAGTAATTTTTTTATTTTATTTAGTATTTATAAAAACTCCAATGATTGTTATCTCTCTTTCTTCTAAACAGGAAGGATCACATACATAACGCAGCGAGCAACTGTTTGCCATCAGGTTTAACCTACTGTTCCTGAGGAACATTGTCAAGACAGTAGGGAATGTTAGACCAGACAATTCATTTACTAACTTTTCTTCTCATTTTCACTCTTTATAAACAGTGATAAAACAATAATTAGAACTCTATCCTCGTGGGAACGATAATTTGGCATTAATACTCCCTTTATTACTTGATGCGTGCACTTGCGCATTTGGGTTGGAACTGAGGGACGAATCTGTGTCTGCAAGAACAGAAGAACTTCCCCGATCAGAACTTATATTTTTCCACCATCACCAAACCACCCAACAGTAAGTACCATGTCTAGATAAAGACATTAAACTAAGCGCTGACTGGGAGGCAACCCAGTGGATGCATTTGCTCTCTAACAAAGAGCAAAGTTTTGGGGTGGTTAATCTTAACCACATAGCTCCCAAATGGAGGGAACGTCTGATGTTCAACTCCAAAGTCCAAATAACATACGTTCTGTTCCAGGAACGTAGTTTTGGGGTGGTTCACTAACCACACAATCCCAATTTTTTTTTAAAAAAAATATTTATATATTTTTAGGAATTCTTTTAAAATGTAGTAATGAATGATTGATTATTTGATATGGTTTACGTTCCCCTTCAGTTTGTTAAATTAGATTTGCATGTAGTATTATATTCTTATTTTAGAATTAAGGAAAAGACAAAGGGAACGTTCCCTGGGTCAGGATATAACAGTGACTGGGACACCTGTCCCTGCTGAGTCACTCAAAAAGTACGCAGCCATATCAAATTTGCAATTATTGCAAATCTTGAAAACGTGCCTGATAAAACAACCGTCTCCTCACCCATTAATGCAACTGCACCCTTTTATTTTCCCTCTCTCTCATGTTCTAACCTAAACCGTTCCATCTTCTTACAATCATCATCATCAGTTACAGGTCACTAACTTCTGACCACTCGTTCTGTAACGTCCCCATTCCACTACCTCTTCCACTCCCTCTCCTCAACCTCCACGTCCCAGAAACCTCTCCATTTCCCTCCACCTGTTATCTATTTAAACTCAACCCCTTCTCCCTTCAAGTTTTACTACTTCCCACTAACTTAGAGACTTTTGCCCACCTTCTGCATTGTTGCCCTAACCTCCTCTCTGCCAAAAATGACCAAACTCTCAGTAAGAGTGGTTCCTGTAGCCAGCCGTGACCAAGAGCCTGAACTCACTGAACCTATTATTCACCTATGCCCAGAAAGAAACATAGACATGAAGGATAAGATCCCTCTACCCTCATTCGTAAAAAAGGCCCTGACCAGCCTCAAATGGCTTCGGTTTTCCACTGATGAACAAGAGATGAATGTCTCGATAGTGGGTGAATTTTTGTATCAAACAAGGAGGCTACCTCAAGAGGATGCCACTGATGTGGTCACAGTGAGGGGTAAGCAGGTATCATTCTCCCCCATTGCTATCCAGGAAGTACTCTACCTTCCCACCGTTTTCAAATGTCCATACCAGGAGTACATAGACAGCAAGGATGTGTCCAAATTTTTGGGGGACGTGAAGGGGAGAATAGCCATTAGGAACCCCACCTACACCAAAGGGTCCCTCTGCAAAGGCAGCATGAAGAATGAGGCCAGATTTTGGGCACTGTTTGCCAACTCCAACCTCACCCCCTCCACTCATGAGGCCACTGTCAAGTGGGCCCTCCAAGTCCAAATCTACTGCATCATGAGGAACATTCCTTTTGATGCAGTACCTCTTATTTATGACAGTTTGAAAAGAGAGATGAGGAAGACCACTATTTGCCTTCCCTGCCTAATCACAAAGCTCTGCCTAAAAGCTGGTGTGGAAGCTCACGAGGGTGAAATAACGAAGGTGGCATCTGTCATCAATGGCAAGACCTGGAATGGTCAAAGACCACCTACATTGAGACAGCTGAGCTAGTTCCTGAAGACTTCAGACGCACTGCCACCAGTGATGATGATGAGGAAACCCCTGTGGCCCCTCAGAAGAAAACCCTAAAGGCCACCCCTTCAAAATCAACCACTTCTGCCTATGTTCAGGCAATAAGAACCATTCCCCCTCCCACCAAGGTGAAAAAGGATGCCCCTGTTGCTACTGAAAGCAAACAGGGAAAAAGAAACCCCCTGCCGAACTCCCCCAAGAAAGGGGGAACGTTCAAGTCAAAGGCTGAAGAGAACCTTCAGCAGCACCAAGAAGTCAGAGGGAGCAACCTTTGAAAAACCCATCACCCTCTCTAATAAAGAGGAGGGTAGTGAAGATAATGAGCCTCTGTCAAAAAGACTGAAGGCTGGGAGAACGTCAAAGTCTACACCAGCTGCTAAGGAGACGTCCCGAAGCAGCTCTGCAACCACTTTCTATGACGTTCCCTCCCCACCACCACTTGCTCACTCTTCACCAGCTCATATCACACCACAACCCTCTCCTAGGCAACAACAAGGAAAGGGGAGAAAAGAAATGGAAGCAACATCTGCTGCAGAAACACCAGTGGCTGAGCAAGAAGCTCAGCCACAAAGGAAAACTGACAAAGGTAAGGGGATTCTTGTGGAATCCCCTACAAAGAAGAAAAAGCCATCCATTCCCAGGAAAATCAGCCTGGGAGGTCCCCTCTCTTACCCTGTTATCCGTCCCGATACTTTTGGGAAAGAGGCTCTTGCCAGAGCTATAACAGAGGAGGAAGGGATGGCAGTTCCTCCACTGATGGAGGAGCACACTGAAACAGTCCCCTCATCATCCAAAGCACCAGAGGTTGTCACTAGGCAAGCACCTGAAGAACCTCCTATTATTGGCAGCAGCCAGCAAAACCAGCATAAGTCCTCCTCCTCTATTCCATCAATTCCCCTCCCTACAAAGAAGAAGTCACAAATTAGGATTGCTGAAATCTTTGAAATGATGGGGAAGAAAATAGAGAAGCTGTTGCCTGCAAAGCAATCCGTTCCTCAAATGGACATGACAAGCACTACTGAAGAGTTGAAAGCTCTAAGGAACGGATTGGACCAACTCTCTTCTTCCTTCAACAAACTCCAGGAACAGCATAAGGAAGAAAGAGAGCAGCACCTCAGCACAATCAGGGCCACCATTCAAGAAGCCAATGCTACATCTTATGCATCAACATTACAGGCTGTCAAGGGTGAAATCAGAAGGGCATCTGACTCCCTAATACTCTCCAACTCCCTGCATAACCATAGAGCTGAACTCCTGCTGAATAAACTCCTCCTCAAACATACTGAGGAACAAAAAGAAACCAAAGAAGCCCTCAAGGCCTTTGGAACATTTTTGGAGGGAAAGATCTATCAGTTGGAAATGAGGCTGCTAGATGTAGAAGGGCATATTGTCCACATTCGCACTGGCAGGACAATGATGAGATCCACCATCAATTCCCTCATTGCGATAATTAATGATCTACTGAAGGATGCTGAGAAATGGCTCCCTGCAGCTGAAGTAATAAGACTAAGAGATCAGCTTAGGAGGAGACCACTTACGCAAGAGGAAGTTGATGAGGCCAAAGAAGCTGGAGGTGCTCAGAAGGACACCACCTTGGACAAGAGACGTCCCCAGTGAAAAGGAGAAAACCCTCCTAATTTTGAGTTTATTTTCAGTACTGTGTATTTATTTCCCTTTTCGTTCCCTTGTAAATATTATCTTTTTGAAATGAAAAAAGTTTTTTTTGTTCAAACTGCTTTGTGCATATGTTTTAGTTATAGTATTAGGGCTGTACAAATTTGCATAGCCAATAACATAAAACACAAAGTCAGTGATTAATCATTCCTGTTCTTTCTCTGAATGCTTGAAATAGGAAAAATGCAGAGAATTTAATCCTAAGATTTTTGAGGGATGCTAATCTGTGTGAGCTAAAGTTGGTAAGGAGCGGAAAAAGGCCAAACACTTACTTATGAGAGCGTTCCTGATGTGTAACCACAATGAAACTTCTAAACTTGCCCTGATGTTGTGAGTACGGCTGAAGAACATATGGATTTCACTAACAAGGATCAACCAACTAAACACTCTTTCCATTCAAACAAACACTTCTATTCCATCCATAGTCACCAACACATCACCAGGTCAACCAGAAGAGCAAGGAAAAGATCCAAAAATGAACAAAAAGGACAGAAGAAGAAAAACAAAGAAAACGGAAACAACCATTCAAAAAGAATTCAGAAGAAGATACTAGAAAACTTTCCTTCAAGGGAAGAAAACGTACAAAAAGACAAGGTGTTCCCTCAAACAGAAAAATTCTAGTTCAAAAGCACAAAATGTAAACGTTCCTTGACCCCACGATTATGACCACAAATCTTCCACACCTCCATAAACCCTCCCCTCAAAAGATCCTTGGAAGGGAAGACATCTGCACTTCATAGGAAAACAACAGAAAAGCAAGTGCTGAAGAATCACATCCAGGAATGGACAGAGAAACACATGCCCTGAGTGATAGTGAGACAGAAGATCAGCAACCTTCACTTACCTTGGAACAAATTCTTTCTACTTGTCACCTAGGCAAAGTAGTTCATTTTTTAAAAAGATTATGATTGCTCACTGGCTCAAGTTTTTGATGTTGAGCTATTCTTTGAAATTGAGCAGCCTAAACCATTATTTCTGAGTTGTTTGAGGACAACCAACAATTTAGTTTTGGGGTGTTTGATGGGACGTAAATTTGTTCCCATCTGAGCCCATTTTGATGGCAAAATACCATCTGTACCCTCAGCCGATGAGCAACTTCAGTATGAAAATCACGTGTTTTACACATTTGTGACAAAAACACAGTGGGGGAACGAATGATGACGTAATCCTTTGAAAACATATTAAAAGGGGAACCGATTGAAAGCATTTAATGCACCTGCTCCACTCATTTAATGCTTCTGTTCACTTTGCAGGAAACGTGGAAACAACGTCTCCATAAAGCAGAGGAGGTGTACCAACTAAACACAAAGACACATGCACAGCAGGGAATAAAGAGTTCTCATTGGCTAAAGAAGAAAGCAAGACATAAGAGACTGCAAGAAAATGGCTATTCATCAACAATAACTGTCCCATCAAGCAAGTTGCAAGCTTCCAAACACTGTTGCCATCGCCCCGTCCCTTCAGTCAAGAAACCAACTCCAAAGAATTTTACAAGACTGCCACTCACTCTTCTGCCTATAAATAGGACGTCCCAAACACGAAGACATCATCGAATTCCTTAGGAATCAAATTCCTGAAGAAGAGATCACCTAGTATTAGTACTTAGTAGTTTATATTTTTGTATAGTTGTAGCTATAGTTAAGTGACAACACTTCTCCCTTGTTCTTTAACATTCACTTGAGACTCCTCACGAGAATCAACCATCTTCTCCATTTTATATTTTGTTGTAATCTTTCTTGTTTCATTTCAATATAAGTGTTTCTTATTTCCTTTCCACTCGTTATCTCTGAACTGAATCTCGGGTCTATGGGACTTCAGTTTAGAATAATTATGTTTAAAGTATCAGCCTTGGGCTGAAGTATCTGTGGAACAGATAAACTGCAAAACTCTTGACTGAAGCTTTTTGTATTTCTCTGGCTAAGTAAGTTATATTCATTGTGTATCAATGAAAATTGAACACATACTGAGAAAGGAACTTCCTTAAGGAAGATATTTCAGACAGCTTAGCCAGTGGGGGAAGGTAGTGTTTTGGCAACGACACTATTGGTCACCTTAGGAATATGGGGCCACTTCGTTCACTTTAAGGTTCTGTACCAAGTACCTGTTGGAGTCAAGGGAGCCATAGGAATATGGAAACTTGTGACCCATCTAGTCCATGAGCTGAGGAATCAGAGTTGACAGTTAAGAAACTGGGACAAAGCCAAAAAGTGCTAAGTCTTGAGCAGAGAAAACAACTATTTAAGAATGGAGCAGTGAACCCGTTCCTTGTGTTAAACTATTTTTAAAAACCATCCACTTTGTTGTCTCTTGATTATAGTTATAATTGTTTTATTTTTACTTTATTCAATCTTGTATTTATCAAACACCAATGATTATTATCACACTTCCTCTTAAGAATGAAGGATCACATATATAATGCAGCGAGTAATTTTTTGCCATCAGACTGCACTTACTGGTCCTGAGGAACGTTGTCAAGACAACAGGAAACGTTTGACCAGACAGTTCAATCACTAACTTTTCTTCTTATTTTCACTCTTTATAAAATAGTTTAAGCCATTATTTATAGTTCTATCGTCGTGGGAACGATAATCTGGGCATTAATACACCCATTATTACATGATGCGTGCACTTGCGCACTTGGGTTGGAAGTAAGGGAACAACTCTGTTTTCTTTTACAAATTTAGAATAGAGGAACATCCTCTATCAGAATATATTTTTCCACCATCAGCAAACCACCCAACAGTCTTTCTCAATTTAAAACTGTTTTTTATCTTGCTGGGATCAACAGCTACTCCGTCAGAGGAAATTACGTGACCCAGAAACTGAATCTCAGACAACCAGAAATCATACTTGGACGGTTTCACATACAACTGATGCTCTCTCAAAATCTGTAAAACTATCCTCAAATGCTCTGCATGCTCCTTTTTGTTCTTGGAGTAGATCATAATATCATGAATGAAGACCACAACAGATTGATTTAAGTAAGGTTTGAAGATCTGGTTCATACTCATGAACACCGCTGGGACATTTGTAAGCCCAAATGGAATCACTAGATACTCATAGTGCCCATATCTAGATCAGAAGGCCATCTTTGGAATATCATCTGCTTTTACCGGATCTGATAATATCCGGAACGAAGATCAATCTTCGAAAATATAGAAGCACCTTTAAGCTGATCCAACAAATCATCGATGCGGGGTATAGGGTACTTGTTCTTCACTGTTACCTTATTTAATTATCGGTAATCCGTGCACAATCTCATAGTCCCATCCTTCTTCTTCACAAAGATGACTGGTACACCCCAAGGAGATATACTCGGTCTAATGAACTTCTTACGGGATAACTCTTCAATCCATTTTTTCAACTCTACAAGCTCTACAAGTGACATCCGGTAAGAAGCCAAAGAGACAGGCCCCATACCAAGCAATAGGTCAATGGAGAATTCAATCTCCCTTTCTGGTGGAAACTGTGAGATCTCATCAGGGAATTGATAAACCTTTGATTTACCATGTTTTGAGGCTAAATTATGCAAAGATTATGTATTAGATTGCATGGAATTCAAGGTTTTACAATATATAAGTCATAAGATAGGAAATTGAGCTAACGTTTTGATGTTATTTGCATTTTGAAGGTAAAACCACAAATATTGGTGCTAAGAAGTGCTAAAGAAGTCATGACGAAGGAGTTGCGGCTCAATATGGATCAAGGGAAGCCAAAATATTATAAGTTAAGGGCCAGAAGAGCATGCTTAAGTGCATAAGAGGACGCTCGAGCGCTTCATAGCAGGGAAAACAGCCAAACTGGGCAATTCTGGACGCTTAAGTGCACAGATGCACGCTCAAGCGCCCAAGAAGACACGAATGCACCATCGAGGAGCACGCTCGAGCGCCCAAGTGGATGCTCGAGCGCATGAGGGCAGGCAGATATAGAAAATTACAGGCACAATAGCACGCTCAAGTGGCCATAGGCGCGCTTGAGCGCCCAAGCACGCATCAGATAGCAAAGATTTAACAAGATTTTATGAGATTTTCCAATGGATACCGGATCGTGATACCACGAATTAAAGCGAAAACATATCGACCTTGATTCATAGAGATCCACGGGAAGATTGAAGAAAGATTATAACAAGATTCAAAGTCAAAAATCTGTCACCAATCTACAAGATCTTAAACGCAAAAAGGAAACAATTATAAAATCAATTACAAATCTGATACGGATACGGTGGGAGATGTAATGAAGAATGTGGCTTTGAAGATTATAAATAGGGAGCTGAGGGTCAGACCAATTAACCAATTCTCAAGTCCAGAGAATTACATAGAGATCTGAAGGAGGAATCCTATTGCGGAGCACTGGAACACTGAGGAACCAAGTCAACATCACACCAATGGATGCTTGGGGTTCTCTTTTCTTTATTATTGCTTTTGAATTCTGTATGCTAGGTGTTGGGTGGTTTGCTGATGGTGGAAAAGTATAAGTTCTGATAGGGGACGTTCCTCTGTTCTTGCAAAACACAGATTCGTCCCTTAGTTCCAACCCAAGTGCGCAAGTGCACGCATCAAGTAATAAAGGGAGTATTAATGCCCAAATTATCGTTCCCACGAGGATAGAGTGCTAATTATTGTTTTATCACTGTTTATAAAGAGTGAAAATGAGAAGAAAAGTTAGTAAATGAACTGCCTGGTCAAACGTTCCCTACTGTCTTGACAACGTTCCTCAGGAACAGTAGGTTCAATCTGATGGCAAACAGTTGTTCGCTGCGTTATGTATGTGATCCTTCCTGTTTAGAAGAAGGTGAGATAATAATCATTGGAGTTTTTATAAGTACTAAATAAAATAAAAACTAATAAAACAGAAATAACTATAATCAAGAGACAACAGGGTGATGGTTAAAATAGTTTAACAGAAGGAACAGATTTACTGCTTCACTCTTAAAGGGGCTGTTTTCTCTGCTTAAGACTTAGCACCTTTTGGCTTTGTCCCAGTTTCTTTGCCTGCCAACTCCGATTCCTCAGCTTATAGTCTAGATGGCTCACAAGTTTCCATATTCCTTTGGCTCCCTTGACTCCAACAGGTACTTAGTTCAGAACCTTAAAATGGACGAGTTGGCCCCTTATTCCTAAGGTGACCAGTAGCATTTTTGCCATGACATCTACCTTCCCCCAATGGCTAAGCTGTGTGAAATCCCTTCCTTATGGAAGTTCCTTTCTCAGTATGTACCCAATTTCAATTGCGCACAATGAATATAGCTTACTCAGCCAAAGAAATACAAAAAGCTTCGGCCAAGAGTTTTGAAAATAGTTCTTTAAGAGTTTCACAGTTTACCCGTTCCACAGATAGTTCAGCTCATGGCTGATAGTTTAAACATAATTATTCTCAACTGAGATCACATAGACCCAAGATTCAGTCAAGGGATAACGATTGGAACGAAGAGAAAAACACTTATATTAATTTAAAAGACAGTTTACAAAAAAGAGACAGAAAATAGAGAAAGATGGGTATTCGCTCGTGAGGAGTCTTGATGGTTGTTTACAGAGAAGAGAAGAGGGGTTGTCACTTAACTACAGTTACAACTTAAAATTAAACTAAGTTACTAACTACTACTAAGTGATCTCTTCCTTTCGGACTGCAAACCCTCCAGGATTCGATGATGTTTTTGTGTGAGGGTGGTCCTATTTATAGCTGGAAGAGGAGTGGAGAGACTGTAATTCCTTTAGAGCTAGTTGCTTGAATGAGGGGACGGGACTGTGGCAGCAGAGTGTGAAGCTTGCGTGAATTGCTGAATGGAACAGGATTTGGTGATGATTAGTCGTTGTTTGCAGACCTTCCCATGTTTTTCTTCTGTTTTCAGCCAATGAGAACTCTTGATTCTTTGCTCTTCACGTTTCCAGCTGCTCAGTTGGTGCACTGCCTTGCTTTTTAGAAGTCTTTACCTCTACATTACCTGCAAAGTGTACAGAAGCATTAAATGAATGGAGCAGGTGCATTAAATGCGTCTCAGTTCGTTCCCCTTTTAATATATTTTAAAGAAATACGTTACCATCCGTTCCCCTACTGTGTTTTTGTCACAAATGTGTAAAACAAGTGATTTTTATGCTGAAGTTGCTTATCTGATGAGGGAACGTATGGGATTTTGCCATCAAAATGGGCTTAGATGGGAACGAATTTACATCCCATCAAACCCCCCAAAACTAAACTGTTGGTTGTGCTCAAACAACTCAGAAATATTGTATTGGTCTGCCCATTTTAAAAGAATAGCATAACAGAAAGGAACTTGAGCCAGTGAGCAACCATGAACTTTTCAAAAAATGAACTACTCTTCATAGTAAACAGTAAGAGGATTCTGTCCCCAGATAAGAGAAAGTTGCTGATCTTTTGTCTCACTGTCACTCATGGGTTGGTGTTTGCTCTGTCCATTCCTGGATGTGATTCTTCAGAACTTTCCTTTCTGCTGCGTTCCTATGAAGTACAGCTGTCTTCCGTTCCAAGGATTCTTTGATGGGTAAGTGTATGGAAATGTGGAAGAAGTGGTGGTCTGATTTGTGGGATCAAGGAACGTTTAGCTTTTGTGCCCTTGAACTTGGACTTTTTCTGTTTTGAGGGAACACCTTTTCTTGAACCTTTTTCCCCCTTTGGAGGAAGGTTTTCTGGTTTTTCTTAAATTCTTTTGAATGGTTGTTCCCCTTTTTTCTTTGTTTTTCTTCTGTCCCTTTTTGTTCATTGTTGAGTACGTTCCTGGTTCTTTCTGATTGATCAGATGGTGTACGATGGAGGTGAGGTGAGTGTGTGATTCTGTTTTGATCCTTGACAGCTGAATTCATCTGTCTTCAGCAGTACTTACAACATTAAGGCAAGCTGAGAAGTTTCATTGTGGTTACATCTCAAGAACGCTCTCAGAAGTAGGTGTTTGGCATTTTTCCGTTCCTTACCACTTTGAGTTCACACAGATCAGCTTCTTTCAAAAATCTGAGGATTAAATTCCCTGCACTGTTTCTATTTTCAAGTACTCAGAGAAAGAACAAGCATGATTAATCAGCGACTTTGTGTTTCATGTATGTTTGTTAATCCAAAATAATTGGGCAGTCTTAATACTATAACTGAAATGCATGCATGTACCAAACAGTTTGATAAAAAAAAGTCTTTTCTATTTCAAAAAGATTAATTACAAGGGAACAGAAAGAAACTAAATTAAAAACAGAATTGAAAACAACTAAGCTAAGATAAATAGGAGGGTTTCTCCTTTTCATTGTGGAGGTCTCCTGTCCCAAGGGTTCCTCTTTGCAGCTTCAGCTTCCTTGGCTTCATCAATATCCTCCTGGGTTAATGGTCTCCTCTTGAGCAGATCTTGCAATCTGCGGACTTCATTTACAGGGAGCCATTTTTCAGCATCCTTCAGTAGATCGCTGATGATTGCAACCAGGGAGTTGATGGTGGACCTCATCATTGTTCTTCCAGTGCAAAAATGGATGACTTGTTTTTCAACATCCAGCAGTCTCGTTTCCAACTCATAAATTCTCCTGTCCAGATATGTTCCAAAGGCCCTGATGGCTTCTTTGGTTTCCTTACGTTCTTCAGCTTGTTTGGAGACGAGCCTGTTGAGTAAGAGCTCTGCTGTGTGGTTGCGCAGAGAGTTGGAAAGGATTAGGGAGTTAGCTGCTTTAGCAATTTTTCTTTGGACTGCTTGGAGTGTTGATTCATAGGATGCAGCACTGGCTTCCTTGATGGCTGCTTTTATGGTGCTGAGCTGTTGTTCTCTCTCCTTCCTCTGCTGTTCCTGAAGGGTGTTGAAGGTAGAGGAGAGCTGTGCCAGTCCGTCCCTTAGAGCCTGCAGCTCTGCATTGGTGCTTGTCATGTCAAGTTGGGGAACAGACTTCTTGGCTGGCAACCATTTTTCTAATCTCTCCCCCAGCATTTCAAAGATTTCAGCAATCCCAATTTATGATTTTCTTCTAGCTGCGATGGGGATTGCTGCAGTAGGGAAGAAAGTAGGTTGCTTCTTCTGTTGGCTATTGCCAACCGTAGAAGGCACAACGGGTGCTGTGCTGGTTTCATCCGCTGGTGGTCTGGATGATGAGGGCATGGTCGCAGCTTGTTCCTTCATCAGTGGAGGAATTGCCATCCCTTCTTCTTCTGCCAAAGCTCTGGCAAGAGCTTCGTCCCCAGATGTATCGGGACGGATGACAGGAAATGACAGAGGACCTCCCAGATTGATCTGCCTTGGGCCTGTTGTCTTTGCTTTCTTCTTAGGGGGTTCTATGAGAATCCCCTTTCCTTTGTCATTTTTCTTTTGTGGCTGAGCCTCTTGCTCAAACACTGATGTCTCTGCAGCAGATGCTGCTTCTTTGTCTTTCTGTCCCTCTCCTTGTTGTTGCCTAGGAGAGGGTTGTGGGGTGATTTGTTGTGGTGGAGAGTGAACAGGTAGTGGGGACGGAATGTCAGAAAATGTAGAGTCTGAGCTGCTTTGGGACGTCTCCTTGGCAGCTGGTTTGGTTGCTGACATTCTGCCAGCCTTCAGCCTTTTTGCCAAAGGCTCATTGTCTTCACTCTCCCCCTCCTTGTCAGAGAGGGTGATAGGCTTTGCAGAGGATGCTCCTTCTGGCCTATTGCTATTGAGGACCCTCTTTCTCCTCTGACTTGAACGTTCCCCTTTTCTTGGGGGAGGTTTGGCAGGAGATTTTTTCTTGCCCTGTTTGCCATCAGTAGCAACCGGGGCATCCTTCTTCACCTTGGTAGGAGGAGGGATGGTTCTTCTGGCCGGAATGTGGCCAGAGGAGGAGGATTTTGTAGGAGTGGTCTTGGTGGTCTTCTTCAGTGAGGCCACAGGTGTTTCCTCCTCACTATCTCTGGTGGGGGAACGTTCGAGATTGGCAGGAATAGGTTGGGTGGTGTCAATGTAGGTGCTTTTAAGACCGTTCCAGGTCTTAGCATCAAGGATAGATGCCACCTTCGTGGTGTCATCTGGGTGATCCTCTACACCAGCTCTCCTGCAGAGTTTGGTGATGAGGCAGGGGAGGAAGACCTTAGTCTTCCTTATGTCCCTCTGCAAGCTGTTGTCGATGAGGGTTACTGCATCAAAAGGGATGTGCTTAATGATACAGTAAATTTGAAATTGAAGTCCCCAGCTAGCAGAGGCTTCATGAGAGGTGGGGGTGATGTTGGAGTTAGCAAACAGCGCCCAGAACATGGCTATGTCCTTCATGCTCTCCTTGCAGAGAGACCCTTTGTAGTAGTTGGGATTGTTCAGGGCTACTGTCTGCTTCAGATCCTTCTGAAATTTGTACACCTCCCTACTATCCAAATATTCCTAGTATGGACAGTTGGTGACAGAGGGAATATGGAGTACTTCCTGGACATCAGCGGGGAAAATGATACTTGTTTTCCCCTCACTGTGACCACATCAGGTGCCTCCTCTTCGGGCAGCCTCCTCGTCTGGTATAGGAATTCTCCCACCCAGTTCAAGTTCAACTCACGGTCATCACTAGGCTAGTCTTTTATGTAGTTAGGGGTAGATGGAACCCAATTGAATCATTTATGTTTATGGATTAAATTGTTCTTGAATTCTTTTCTTTTTATAATTGAATATTTTTATGTCTTTAATGCTTTCTATGAGTTTGCTCCTTATAGATTGATTTAGGGGAATTGTATGACAATAGGGATGTTGGTGCATGAACCCTGACTTGATAAATTTATCATAATCCTTGTGATCTAGGGATAGATATAGGGTAATTATGCAATCTTGGAATTCTGGATTTTAATGCATGTTTTCTTGGGGAATAATCGGGGAAATAAAGTTCTTTCAAGATTACATAGATTTAGGGTAACAAGGAATTGAATCCTAATTAACTTAGATAGAATTGATTGGCATTATATTAAAAAAAGATTCTTGACTGTTTAATTCATAGCATAACGAGGATATTGGGGGAAGTCGAAACCCTAACTACGCTTGTTTTAATTATTTAATCAATCATCATCTTTTTCAATTGTCTTTTTAATTCTGTTTTTTTTTTAATTGCATGTTATTACTTGTTTTTATTTTAAATTCTTCAATTACAACTCTCTCAAATTCAATTCTTGATTGTCCAACTAAAACGCGATTAGCGAACTAGTGCTTGAAAATCCGATCCTCGTGGGAACGATCTCGTACTCCGGTACACTTTATTACTTTACGACTGGTGCATATGCCGAGTCGCAACAGGAATCCATCCTCAAAGTCACATACAATAGGGATACTCGAAGTTGGCTCCTTAAAGTTACCAACCAATCATCCTAACATAATAAATCTTATATCTCCTGTATTTAGAGCCTTAATCATCTGTAACACTGATAAATATATGGAGTATTTCTTCTCATTCTTAGCAGAGAAATAAATCTTCCCGCTACACCAATAAATCATAACACCATATCTGACAAACCAATCCATGCCCAGAATGATGTGCATATTCATACCCTCAAGCACAATCAGATCAACCATATACTCTTTCTTTTCATAACTGAACTTGACTTCCTTACACCTCAATGAAGTGGAAACTAAATCTCCGATGGCAGTCTTCACTACCATAGGAGGTGTAAATCCATACCAAGGCAAGTTCAAACCATTCGCAATAAAACCCGAAATAAAGGAGTGTGTGGCTACCGAGTCAAACAGTGCATCAAAATCATGGCCATCAATGGAAATGGTACCTTTGATCATATTTGGAGACTTCTCTGTGTCCTGCAGGGTAACTTCATAAACTCGTTCAATTGGAGGTACTAGATGCTCCTAAATAGTAGTGGAAGTCAGAATAGCCTACATCGGAACAGCCTGAATAGCCGTAACCTGTCCTCTTTTCCTCGGGCACTCTTTAGCAAAATATCCTGCTTGACCACAACTGTAGCATACATTTCACCCAATCCGCCCGACACCATAATGAGACACCCCACATTTAGCACAAGTAGGAGTTTTCCCATTCTCAGCTCTTCCGTTTTTCTTCTTAAAGTTCCTATTTCTCTTAGACTTGTTTCCGTTCTACTTCACCTTCAAGTCATTGCTCTTCTCGTTCCAGGGAGTACTCTTCCTTTGGAGACTCTTGCCTGTAGTATCCTTACCTCGTGTCCTATAATATTCCTGTATGTCCTGCTGTGGTGGTGGTGGAGATAGTGGAGGTGGTGGAGGTCCTGCTTGAACCTCAGCTGTTGCTACTCACGGCAAGTGCACCGATCGTACAAGTAATATACTGATTAAGTAAGAGATCATTCCCACGAGGATTACGGTTCAAGCACTAATTCACTATCGCAAACTTAGTTGGACAATCGAAGTTGTATTTGGAAACAGGATTTGAATAGCAAAATTAAAATATTAAATATTAAAGCTAATTACTCGCAAGAATTAAAAACAAGAAATTAAGGATTTGACTAAATTGATAAAATAAAAACGTAGCTAGGGGTTCGATTTCATTTAGTCTCCTTATTACGTTTGAATTCCTTCTTAATGTTAATTGTCCTTAGTATCAATCTAATCAATTCTTTCGCATGTTATTAGAGCTCAATCCCTTGTTACTCTAAAACCTTTACAATATTGGAAGAACCCTAGTTCCCAGGTTATTCCCCAAGCATGCAAGCATTAAGTTCAAGAATCTTAAAGATTACGCAAACCCTATGTCTATCCCTAGAATCATAGCGTTTACGATGAAGTTATCAGATATGGATCACACACCAACATTCCTATTGTCATGCATTCACCGATGATCATTATATAAGATTCAAGCCTATATAAAGCATTAAAAACAGATAACTTCATTCATGATATAAAGGAAAATTAACACAGCGAATTGATCAAAACATAATAAATCGACTAAAATCCATCTAACCCTAACTACTTAAAGAACTAGCCGGACATGGCAAAATCAAGAACAAAAGAAAATAGAAAAGCTCCCCCAAACTCCATAAGTGATTGGTGGATCTTCAATATCTCCAGTGAACACTTGACGTTGATCCGTCTCCGCCGCTCACGAACATGAATCTGATGTTCCTCCGCGTTCCTTCAGCCTCCGAGCACCCAAGAGTTGTTTAGCAATGTAAAAGTTTCGTATTTCTGGTCCCCAATGGTGTTTAAATAGGTCAAGAGTTCGTATTGCAGTAGAAAACTTGAATGGGCCTAAGTTGGATCTGACTGGGCGCTTAAGCTTGTTGTAGCGCGCTTAAGCGCCCTAGGACGGTGATTTCTGACTCGCGTTGTGCGCTGAAGCGCTCTGGAGGGCGCTTAAGCGCGCTCCTCGCAACGAAACTTTCTTCTTGTCCTGCGCTTAAGCCTTGAGTTGGGGGCTTAAGCGCCCAGAGGCAGTGGCAATTGCGTTTTTGGAGAGCTTAAGCTTCTGAATGGGGGCTTAAGCTCCCTCTTCTAACAACTTGGGAATCTTGATAAGATCTTCAAATCTTTTTGTTTTGCTTTCCATCTATCCATATCTTTTCTGATTTGATCTCCCTTTATCTAAATCTTCATATTTGAATCCATTTGTTATCAAATCCCTTCAAAAATAGCAATTATGTTATTTAGTTCCAACAATCAGATAATGTTCATGATTATCATTTTAAAACCCTAATTTTTGACTTGTTCAACTAGATAATTCATATTATTTTAGTCTATTAAACAAGATAAACTAAAGTTTTATCAAACAATTCTCAGATTTGAACATTGTTGTCCTCAGTAATTAATTAGAATAAAACTATGGGAAAGTTTGGAGACGGCTAGTCATGCTTAATGAATAACAGACAGAAAACTGATCAATAATGAGATATCAAAGTATTCAGACTTATTAAAAATCAATGACGCATCAATTTCAAGCAAACAGTCATAATTCATCAGTCATAAAATCATAACATGCGTTTTCAAAAGAAAGAGTAGTACAATTTATTTTCCACAACACCCTCTCACTGGATTTTTATTTATTCACTCACACTCGGTGTTTAAGGGTATGTGTTTCACTCTTACTTCACTGAATTAACACTACCAAAAGCTTGTTTATATTCTCACTCTCCACAGTCTTACTGGAATACAAAGTCAATCAAGAGGTCTTTGTTAAGGTTGAAACGTGGCTTGGGTAAAAGGAAATGAATTATCTGGGTAAGTGGCTTAAGATTAATGATCAAAATTCAACTTCAAAGAGGAACTAGTTTAACTGTTCAACATATAGTAAACAGATTTCTCTTATTTTTCTTCTCTTTTCTTCTTCCACTTATTCATATAATATGAGTCTTTTATTTCTTTTCCTTCTTCCTTTTGTTTTTCTTTTTTCTGTTTTTGTACAGATAAACAGTTCAACCTTTTTCTTTTCATTTCTTTTTTTCCACCACTTTGTGGCAATTTCCCTCTTTTCACCTTTTTCTCCCATACACTTAGAGTTTGATTTTCTCTTTTTGTTTCAATCCTATCCAGTTCCTCATTTAATTTTGAAAATTAATCAGTTCAGGTGAGGATGTGTATGGAATGACTATTCATAATGTACTGTTAATGAACAAACAGGCCTCGGCTCAAAAGGGCTTAATCTAAGAATAAACCTTCAGGGTGGCTATTTGGCTATCTAGCTTTTAAAAAGAACTGCCTCTATCATTTCAACAATTGTATACTACAGACCATTTCAAAGAGAAACAAAACAAGTTCTAGAGTGATTCATCAGTAAAGTTCACACCGGAAAAATTAATTTCTGTTTAGGCTCAACAGCTTACGGCTAAGGTGTGAGACTTATTTTTCCACTCTCTAATTGATTACTCTAGTTATTCTTCTCTTATTCCAGTGAACTATGAAGCATGCTTGACTGACGCTCATTTGTGTACGAAAATTAAATTTATTTACATCATTATACTCTTGATATCAACTATCAACCAATTTCATATAATTATTCATTATGCATCTATATCAAGCACAATGGAAAATCTCTTAAGATCTACTAATTATTTATTGACTAAGATGGAAGGGGTCTTAAAACTAATTTAAAAAGAAAACTTAAATAGTAAACTAACTAATATATATGAAGACCTTAAAATAAACTAATATGTAATCAAAATAATTCTAAATTAAACTAATACTAAATAATATAAAAATAATGAACTATAATATGAAAATAATATTAAGAAAACTCCCCTGAAAAACTGCATTTGTAATTTGGATATTTCTGTGTGCTCCGTGTAATCATGAGTTTCTCCTTCCGACCATGTGAAATTTATGGTCTGATAAATTGCGTGGGTACCCATTCCCAGATTTAAATCTTGCTGTCCTCAGCAATAAATTTAAATCTAAAAAGAATCCTAAGCAAGATATCAGAAAAAAAATGATACTGTACTCTGCACACATGTCACAGATAAAGAAACTACGTCAGCATGTCATATATCCAAAAAAAATCAGTCATGTCAGGATCAGTCTCAATATACATCTCATGTCAACATGCACTAAAATCAACAAAAGAAAAAAATCTAAACATTGAGACAATGGTCAATCCTCATCAATTTCAGTAGTGGGTGCAATATCATTTCTATCAGCATCCTGAGTAGTGTTTGCAACCATATCAACATTAGTATTCGAGTATCCAGCATGTTTGCAAAGTTAGTGCAATTTCCACATAACAATTCCCAGATTTATATTCAGATGCATCTGAAAATAATAATGAGTATATGGAACTAAAATACTTTAACAGTATGCATAATGTCAAAGATGAGCGCGCTTAAGCGCAGTGATTCGAGCTTAAGCGCGCTGAGGCAGTGAGAAATGGATAAAAATTTATTTAGCGCGCTTAAGCTTCCTCTCTCGCGCTTAAGCGCGGAGAGGCAGTGGGTTATGGTCACTTTTATTGTTTATCGCGCTTAAGCTTCCCCTTGGGGGCTTAAGCGCGCTCTTCGTATGGGTTTTTTCAATCGTGGAGCGCGCTTAAGCGCGATTTGGAGAGCTTAAGCGCGCTAGGGCCGAGAGAAATTTCACTTTTGGGGGCTTAAGCCTCCTTTAAGGGCTTAAGCTCTCAATACTTAAAAATATTTTCTCCATATTTTCCTATTCCTTGCATTCATCTCTACTATGTATTCTTCCACCTCAATAATTCTGCTCAGTATCATACACAAAACATATAAATGAATAAGAGTTGCGTACCTGTGTATGCTTTAATCCCACTTACACCTGAAAGTCCATCTCAACAGAATTTGATCATTAACCTCAATGTTTTTATTTTTTTGATTTTTATGATATGACTAAAATAAACTATGCTAAGAATAATTAAAATAAGCTAAACTAAAATTAAATTACTAAATACTAAAATGTTGGAAAATAAAAATATAGTTGGGTCGCCTCCCACAAGCGCTTGTTTTACGTCACGAGCCTGACGTACCTCTTTTACGTTCATGGTGGCTCAAAGCATGGGCTTGGTGATGACCAAGCTCCATCATTCAGAAATGGTGTCCTCCCAAAGTGCTTCTCCATTTTAACCTTTGGCTTACTTTCTTGAGAAGAATTCTCTTTGTGCTCTTCTTCTCCTTTTTTTTCACTAATATAGTAGACTTGATCTTGCGGTTGAATTATAGGTGAAGGGACTTCTTT